>NW_018108228.1:217828-233858 GCF_000183805.2 Loa loa | reverse complement strand
TGGTGTACCTTCAGCTACTTCGGCAAGTGTGCAACTGCGACTGGATTATGATTTCCATTCTGATTTCAGTAAGCGTACATTGTTATTTGATAGTAACTTGCAATTGGGATTGAGTTGTATGGTTCAACTTTTTTAGACGGCTGGAGGGGGGCAGCTCCTGGTCGACCTTACGTGTTACTGCTTGATTCTGATCGCATTGTATTAGAATGGGCGCCAGCAATCGCGAATCCTGGCTCTGCGCCCGTGGCGGGCTACGAGGTATGTTATGAATTTAATTTGGATAAGAATTGCTGAAACACATGGGGAAAAGTTGCTGTTATAAGTTACATAGACGTAACTTATTTCAGTAGATTTTTTTGAAGTTCGCTGATTTTCTTTTTGTTTATTTCCGCTTTTGTAGGTTAGTTACCGTGCAGATGGCAGTGGTTGGATACAATCAAATGATCATTTAATAACAACATGCAGAACTGAAGGTTTGAACTTTATCTAATATATTTGTATTCTCGATTTAGTCCAATATATACCAGTTGTGTTTGTATCCAACCATTAACATTCTGTCAGGAGTGATGTCTATAAAAGATTTTATAAATGGACATTTTATTCATCAGTTACTCAATTTCGTCAGTCAACTTTCTGATCACCAGTATACAGTTGGGTAATTATTTAGTATTTCGGTTACTTAACTGCCTTTCGGCTTTACAGTACTGAACTTGAAGCCGAATGGGGAATACGAATTCCGAGTGGTAGCGAAAACTGCCGATGGCCCATCTGAACCAAGTCTGTCGTCCGGTTTTATCCAATTGAAACCACCTGTTCCGTCTCGTGTTCCACCTAGGACGAAGGCAGAAAGTAGCTTTTCTCCTCCTGGACAACCACAGGTTCGTGAAAACTCCGATTGCGAAACGATAATGAACTCGTTTTCAATATAACTTCATCACTATTATATGCATATTTTTCCATTTTTATAGATAGAGGAGCTTGAATTGAACTGGGTACGCTTATACTGGACAGAAGGTGGATCACCAGATAATCCTCCAGCTTCATATATTGTTGAATATCGGGAAATAGGTGATCCATTATGGTATACCGCGACACCGGCTGTCTGTATCACATCCTATACTGGTAATTTCAGAAACCTTGTTTATGCTGATTAGTCTGTAATGATTTTTACGGAATAGCTCGAAATAAGATTTCGCTGCTAATTTTTTGTGAAAAAATAGAATGACATGTTTTCAGTGGAATGTCTCCGTCCAAATTCCACTTATGAATTCCGCATAATTGCGCGTGCTCATGATGGTAGTGTATCAGCACCTTCAGCAGTTTCTGATGTTGTACAATTGCGACCGTCCATCAAGCCTGGAATCTTGCATGGAGTTCCAGCAAAACCGCAGCCACCAGAATATGTAGACTTCGGTAGCGGCGATCGTGTAACACTCTGCTGGTTTCCGGCTGCTAGTTCTTTGCCGGTACAGGTAAAACTAAAGTTATCAACAATAGGAATTGCTGAAGGAAAAAAGATACACTTCTTTTTTCCCATCTTTGGCTGCCTTCAGGGATAGTTTTTGATTTTTGATGCCATTCAGGGCTATGATGTTGAATTCCGAGACCATCAACAAGATGCTGCTTGGTACAAGGTTAATGAAATGCTTATTCGCTCCTGCAAAATGACAGGTATTTTGGAATATGAATATTTGATTTTTACGAGTTTCTTCTTTTTCTGATTTTATTGATATTGTGTTGACTTTTTTGGATACAAAGAAAAGAAGCTTCTGTCACTCGGAAATGTAAGCATAATGCAAATGTGATTTAAGGATTATACCTTCTTACTCCTTTTAATTCTTTATTCTTTACATTCTTCTTACTTCCCATTCTTTCAAACATTAATATGCGATTCGATTCGACTGATAAATACTACACAAATATCTGTTTGCCAATCATCATTTCAAATAATTGATCAAACGTAGTTATTTAAATGTCAAGATTTTTAGGGCGCTATAACTCGAGATCTATTGCTACACTATTCAGAAAATTAATCGTATATTATAGCATTTAAATATTATTCTGCAGTTGGCGATCTTATACCCGGTCATGAATACCAGTTCCGCGTTATAGCATGTAATTCTGTTGGTTGCTCAGTACCTTCAGATCCTTCGCCAGCAGTACACATAGGAATATCTTACAGTAATTGCTTTACTGATAGTTTTGTTCTGAAAAAAAAAAAAAGATTGGATTGTTATTTTAATGAAATGCGTTGTTGACTTTATGATTTTTTTAATCATTTTTTTTAGATGGAAATGATTGTTACGTGGAAGCAGCAAGTTATGGCTCTATCCCATTACTTCAGGATGAAATTGTACACGAATCTCCACCTTTGCCTGATCGTGACGATTCTCCACCACCGATACGCAGGAAATTTCTTCGTGAAAGAGACGGTTGTTAGCTTTTCAATATTTAATGAAGATAACATTGTTTTAAAATGCTCTGATGTACTTTCTGAGTGATAGTAGGTGTTCTGAAACTTTCAGTGCACTGGAGAGATCCAACGCTGAGAGAGGTCATTGAATATTTGGATAGTGCAAATGAGGTTGAACAACTCAATGCATCAGGTTACTTGCAGCATTTGACCTATAATGATAATGCTATCAAAGAGGAGACGAGGTAATTTTTTTTCTAGAAACCTTATTCCCTGGTTCCATGTGATTAAAGAAAAATATACATGAAAATTATAAATAGTTTTTGCTTTAATTAGAAATAGCAATTTGATTTACAGAGAACTGGATGGAATTCCTAAACTTGTTCGTCTACTTGGTAGCGATGTACCTGATATACAAAAAAATGTTTGCGGTTGTTTGAAGAATCTATCGTTCGGAAAAGAAAATGATGAAAATAAGGTAAATTTGTATTCTACAAAGTGATAATTAGGTTGAATCGGAAGTGTTTAAATAATACGGGCACAAGAGTAATCCTGCAAATTTACTGAAAAATTTTTTCCTTTTGTTAGCGTGCTATTAATGGCGCAGGTGGAATCGTTGCTTTAGCAGCTCTCTTGAGGCAAACTCGTGATGTGCAAGTGATGGAAGAAGTCACTGCTACGCTGTGGAATCTCTCAAGCTGCGATGTAAGTGACTATGATGACTATGATTTTGAAAAAGATTTGTGATGTATATCTATACAGAGTTCCTGAAAGTAAATAGAGTAATGGATTTGTAGGATTTAAAACCAACAATACTTAATCAAGTTTCGGAGCCAATAAATCAGCGTATTGTTATACCTGGTTCTGGTTTAACTGGGAGTAATGCGGAAAGTGGACGTAATATGTCACACAGCATCAACATGTTCAAAAACGGAACTGGTGTTTTAAGGCAAATTTCATTATTTCAAAAAAGCTTTACAACATCACTTTATTTAAATCTTGTAACGAATTCATTCATTTCCATAAAGAGCTTATGATTTTCAAGATGATTTGGAATTAGAAGACGTGGATTTTCAGGAATGTTTCGGCTGCTTCCTCAAATGCCCGAAAAATACTTCGTAGATGTCCCGGTTTGATCGAAAGCTTTGTACACTATTTGCATCATGCAGTTTTGAGAAATCAGATTGATACACGTACTGTCGAGAATGTTGTGTGCACTTTACGCAATCTTAGTTACCGGCATGTTTTATTTCACGTTAATTCTTGCCCTTTAAAAAAATTACAGTAACAAACAACTTATATCTTTCTAGAATCCAAGAAGTGAAGGACGAAAATTACGATCCTAAAGCTGATTTTGAAACTATGCAGAGGGAGCGCAGTAAATCGGCTCCTTCAGAAAGTCCCAAAAACAGAAAGAAAGAGTCTAGTAAAAAGAAGAAAATTGGACAAAGTACTGCAATGAATGGATCAGAAAGTGTGGCGGTACCTTTTTTCATTTCAGTGTCCTTGGTAATTTATGTTGTTTCCTGTGATTAAAAAGTACCAATGTTATTTATAGAAAAGTATCTTGTGGCATAAAGGACGTACAACATGCTTCTGTTTCTTCCCCCTCGAGTTTTTTCTGAATTCATGATTTGTTTATGAGTGAATAAAATCAGTTCTAAAGAGCTTTTGTAGGGAGTGGAGTTGTTATGGCAACCGCAGCTCGTGAAACTATATTTGAAGTTGTTGCAGGAAACGTCGAACCCTGAAATTCTGGAGGTATTGTTTATGAGTACTTGTTTAGAGGTTGTCGTTTTTATCCCTCTTCTTTACGGGTACGCATTTATTTAAAATATGTAAGCTCTATTGCGATCGAAACGTGAAATTTCTGTTATTCATTAGTAAATCTTGATAAATATGGTTTTGTATGGTTTTGTTAGGCATCTGCTGGTGCAATACAGAACCTTGCTGCGTGCCACTTCGAACCATCGATTAATGTTAGGGCCTGTATTCGTACAGAAAAAGGTTTGCCTGTGCTTGTGGAACTATTGAGACTGAATGACGACAAAGTTGTTTGCGCTGTAACAACAGCTCTACGTAATCTATCGCTTGATCAGGTCGATATTTGCGCTTTATTAAAATTTATCTAGTTAATGATTTTCGCACCAGATTTTTAACCACTATTCCTTGCCAAGCTTTATATGATTTTTATTAATGCGGTACAAATGCAAGGGTGCATCTGTTGTAGCGAAATCGCGAACTGATCGGCAAATATGCGATGAAAGATCTAGTGGCAAAGTTACCTCGAGCTGACCAACAATTTCGAGATCCAAATGTGAGCGATGCAACAATTGGTGCAATTTTGGGCATATTATTTGAAACTGTCAAGCATTCTGCAGACTTTACAAGGTTCTTGATCTTTCTGAGCTTCACCAGTCAGATTTTTAAAGTTTGAATTATTTGAAGATTATTTTAGATATCATCCTCACTTGAAAACGAAGTGAGCGTAACTTTCCATATTAAATCCATACATTGTTTCAGAAATATCCATGAATGCGGAGGAACCGACCGACTGCGAAATTTAGCTAGTTCACATCCTATATATAGCACCCGTATTTGCAAATACGCATCACAGGTTGTCTAAGTTATCCTTGTTTGACTTTTTCAGTTCGCTACTAGTGGCAACCCGTCATTTTTGTCTATACTTCCTTTTATGAATAGACTTTTGATTCGGTAACGATCAAATGAGTAAATAGCAGACGTTGGCAAGGCCACAACTCACCGGATGTCTTAGATAAGGGGTGATAATATTGCTGATGGTCTTACAGGTTCTTTACTTGATGTGGCAGCACAGAGAACTTCATGATGGCTTCAGACGGAGCGGTTTGAAAGAATCAGACTTCTATTCTGGAACAACAATCCGTGCCCGTGATGCAACAACACTCTCTCGACCGATATCATCACAAGGCGCTGAGCGGCCAACACATTTAAAAAATGAAAATCTTGATGACAGTGCGAGCACATACGGTGCCGGAAGATACGATACATTGGATAGTAGGGTATGCTGATTGACGTTTCACATAATTGTTTTTTAGGATATGAAACTTTGTGATTTGCTAAAGTCATAACTTTCCTTGAATATGTGGGATACCGCGAATCAATCCTTGTTGTTTTGGCAAACTTATTTAAAAGCATGCCTGTTTTAGTATCCATTTGACAAATTTCTCTTCTTGCAGGCCAGTGCACCAGAAGATTGTGCATATGACAAGACTTCTCCTGAGAGTAATCCACAAAATCTTTCTCTACAAACTCGCAATAGTGGAATGCACTCGTTTAGATCTCATAACCAGGTTTATTCTTCAAAAATAATATCTCAATATTACTAAAATAATGCTAGTATGATAGTGTCCAGAATTTAATTTAATGCCAAAACAAAACACTGCAAATTTGTTATTGTTATTGTATCGTTAAACAACTGATTCCATTTGAAATTGGCAAACGAAGTTTGGATCTTTTTTCAGAAGTACAATCTTTTTGCGCTTATTTACTTGAATAAATTTTATCCCTCTCCACCCTTTTAATTATCTCCTTTACCAAGTAAATTAGAGTATGTCCTAGGTAAAAAAGAATTTTAAGGCTGGTGAACCACTGTACGCTTCGGTGCATAAGCGCAGTGAACGTCGTAGCCCAACGGGTGGTGATAGCTGGGTATGAACTGCAGATGTGAACGAAATTCGTATACGTCATCATTACTCAGCGTTGAAAAGAATAAGCTTGCATAAAATTAAGAACTGATTATGTTAAAGTAATATTCAAATGACGACGCATTTCACACAGCGTATGCCATAGGTGTTATCCACCGGTTACTTTTATCGCCGTCAATAACTGTTTTCTATTTTATTCGTCTTCGTCAATTAAAAGTGCAACAATTCCTTTGTTTTGTTTAACTGTTTATCTCTTTATCAGTGATTTCATAAAAAGGAATTTGGTTTATGGTACCAGGTCTCATTTCACCTTTTCTACAGTACTGAAAACCTTATACCTGCTAAACTGAGACGTTTAGAATCTCTGAAACTATATCCGTATAAAGCAAGACCTCATGTTATTGTTTGGCTTATTGGAAGGGGATAATACGAGTTGATAATTCTGATGATTTCTAGAATCATCGGCTTTCAAAAGCCTCACTTTTCATTTCTCCTGTACTCCTTCAGTCACTTGTCGTCTAGGATCAGAAATAGTGGAATATAAGAGCTTATTGATACCAAATTTTTCTTAGTTAATTGTAATTAAAAGTGATCTCTGAGCGTTTCTAATCCTTTTCTTCGATAGTTGGAGATTGTTTATTCCTTCTAGTTTTATGAAATTATACATTTCTTCTTGAAAAAAAGCAGTATTTGCATCAATTTTAATAATTTAATGGTACGATGTATTCACTTTCTATCATAATCAATGATTTATATTTTTATATCTCATTTTCCATTAAATTACCCGGGGTGTGACATTTTTCGCTGCTCATAAGGTTGTGGACAATTTCTGTAATTGTGTTTTTCGATATTTTCTGTAATCTGTTCGTTGTTAGTCATCATCTCAAATTGATTTTATTCAACAAATGGTAATTTTGCAGTAAAATAGATCGACCAACCGTAGAGTTTTGCAAATGAATAATAAGTCTAAAAGAAATTTTTATGATCTCAAAGTTGGAACTGCTAAGATTTCAAAATAGTCGTTTCTCAAATTTCTTTATTGCAGGTATGTCTTATTTCATTTCAGTTCATTTTCAACTGTTTTGCTCTTCAGATTGTTAATTAGTATGAATTTTAGAAGATGAGCCGAAATACAGTGAAAAATATTGCGAGTTGCTGTTTGTTTATTTTTTCGGAATTCGAGCCCTTCAATTCCCGAAATATTGCTTATAGTTACATTCTCATTCAATTCACTTAAGATTTCTGTGCTTTATTGTCCGTTGTAGTGTGTATATTTCATATTTAACATCCTCAAATGATATCATCTGTTTCCAAAAATTTGCATTCTGTATTTCGTTTACAAATGAAATATTACTGTATTTTAAACAGTTCCAAATCTTAGTAGGAGTTAATGTCAATTGCACAGCAATTATTCGTAACTGTTATTTATCATCTACACTACTGAATTTCTGTTCGTGTTTAGTTTCAAGAAAAGCCTCATGTTGTGGTCGTAGATATGTTCATGTTACAATTCATAAAGCTATTGGAAATTTCTGGACTTAATGAAGGCTGGCTTATGCTTGCCAGAATTATGGACTGTTTCCAATGAATTATGGACTGTTGCCAATGCTGCGCAACTTTCTCTTTTCAGATGGTTTACTATGGGTACATATTAAGGAATGGAGACTGGCAATTATTTAGTTGAAGAAATGAGCTCCAGCAGCTGGAGTTTCCAAAATATGCAAGATTCCCGCTCCAGGTCCAAGCCCATAATGCTTGACCTGATCTTTTATAGTCCTTATAAAATGGCCATATTTAGAAATCAAACTGTTGTTGTGTTTGCAAATGACTGTAACTCGACATTTATATAACTGTGATTATAAGTCATGACGAAGTGCAATGATCATGATAGCTGGGCATGGCTCCACTATTAGAATAGGATGGCAAAGCATCAATGAAGAGTATAGGTTTGGATCATCATGCACAGAACATAAGAGAAGGAGCCAAAACTGGTGGGAAATACTATAATAAGGGACGGAAATATTCCTGAAATAAATGAAAGGGAATTGTAAAATCTTAAACTGTGGTAATGGTGATTCTTCCGACAGCATTGCTTTTTCATGAAGCTTGCTATGAGAATGAGATGATGAAAACTAATCCATACAAATATTTTTAAACAGAACTGGTTACGCAATAGTTATCGAGACATTCCGTGTTGAGAAAACAATTTTCGGCTCAGATCTAAAATGCAATGGTTTCATTAGGTCGGTCAAGATTCTATTCTTCATTAGCAGCAAATTTATTTGAGCGTTAATTGATATGAAGAGTGCTGCAAATATGTATTATTTGGGCTTGTCATAAAAACTATTGATTTGGGAATGTTTCCCGTTATTTTTAGCATCTTTAATTGGAATTTCATCTCATTGTAAAAATCTTATTGTTTCAAAACAATTTTAGCAAGAGTGAAATTTAACTTTCGAGTTTTGCTTTTTTTCCAGTCGTGCTATAATTGCACAGGTAAAATTAGACTCACTTAAAATAACCAGCATTATGGGTATTCTTTCCCGGTGATTCTAACAAATGGTTTTTCCCACATCATATTTGGGAGGCTATTTAATGCAAAGATTGTTAACTAAGTGTAATACAGTGGTGTCTGCGTATCCTTCAAAGCAATCGTAATTACAGTGGCAGACAAAAAAATTTGCTCACAAATTTCTAAAAATTTAAAATACAGAAATTTAAAAAGGATATTTCGGTCTATTCTTTCCAGTGGATGTGCATTTGAACCACGATAACATATCTATGGATCCTTTGCAGAATCTTTGAAATTTAGACTGGGAAGACATAAAAAAGAGCTTGTAAACTTGCCGAATGATTTATTTTTGCATAATTTCGGGATTGTCACTGAAGTAAAGCTTCATTTCGGTAAAGAACATGAAAGTACATTGCGTAGAGAGGCTAAGAAAGTTGGTGCTGATAACATCAACTAAAAGACGGTTCCAGAGCTTTGAAGTGTCAAGTGAAATAGTAATTGACCACCAACAACATAAATCGGTAAATCGTTCATGTGAAGCATTCTAGCTCGCCAACCCTGACCTCCTAACTGTTTCCTCTTTCTCCTGTCTTCAACCTTTCCATCAATTTCGGGTCAGTCATTTCTTGCACCGAAGAAATAAGTTTTATGCGTTTGAGCTCTAATTAAAGGGATGCTAAATACCTCTATGATCCATATCCCATGCCGTTCGCAACAACTTCTCTCCCAACATCATTTGCATACATTAAAGCATCATTCCGCCCTTTCGCTTTTATACAACTGTGACCACTGCATTTGTTTTATCCAACTCTAAATTCATTTTGAACTGTTGACCTGGCAGGGGGTACAACAGACATTCACGTGTCTGACGCAGAAAATTTATTTCTTTCCATTACTATGCCGTAGATTTCCGATACAGCAGAATATTTAAATGAATTTGTATGATTTGAAATATATAAAATAATTAATTTTCTTCTTAAATGACTTTTTTTTTAAAAAAAAGAGATTTAATTTTCTTAAATAACTTTTTTTTTAAATTTTTTGGATGTATTCGCAGACATACTGTTTTTCAAAACAATTTCAAAAGTTTCTCAGCTACCATAACGTTGCCTGCTTATGCTAGTCAAAGGTGATAAGTAAATAAATTTTAATGAAACTGAAACGATTATCAACTTAATAAAGCACTATAAGAGTGTTAAGTTTATTTTACTACAGTTCAAATAAACATTTTAGAGTCATCACAGGTCAAAGTCTTCAATATGAAACTGAGTGAACCAAAAGATTTGAAAATCGATCTGAAGAATTGCATGAATTTATGCCCAAAATTTTGACAATCTGCAAAACACCTCATATGATTAAAAACAAGTTATTGTGCTTATTTTATAAAAAGCTTTTCATGAAAGGTAAAAATGAAGAATTGCGAGATTTATGAAGTTTATTGACACTTTGAACTTTATCAATAATGTTTTTTTTAAAACATTTGCCGCCTTATCACCGTCATATTTCGAAAACTCTTTGATCATGGAATATGCTTTTTCGTGGTGATCCAGCAAAACGATTAAATAAAATTTCTAGTTATTAAATTTCAAAAAAGGCTTATAATATTAATTATTTCAATGTTCCACTTAATAAATTTGATCATGGTATTACTGGTAGCTTTTTCAAAGTTATATATTTTGCATGTTGCGGGTAGTTTTGGTATTTGAGTTAACATTTCTGGTCATTACCAGAGGAATGCATTATTTTGGGATCATATTAGTGACAAGCAGAAACAAGTGTTACTGCAGCACTTGTCTAGAGATTATGAAACAACAATAATAGTATAAATAACCACTTTCTCAGTATTATTATATGATAAATGTCATTGCATCCGTCAGCTTTTCATAATTTACGACAATTAGGTGATTAAATCAATAGTGCAGAACTCATTTCTATATATGGCGGGAGGATAGCAGAAATTATCTAGATTTTTTTTGATTGAGACAGTTTTTGGATTTTTGGCATCATCAATGCATTTGTTTCCTTTTAATTCGGAATCTTTCAATCAAACGAAAATTCACTGATTTATGATGATAGTCTTCGTTTTTTAATTTGATCTGTTATTTGGTAATTGCAATTCCACAGTTTCATTTCGACAATTAAGTGGTGACAGTAACAAGACGTCCTACCAATTCAGAAAATACTACAAGTCGCTTCTCCAAATGTTTTCTGAGACAGCCTAACAGAAATCTTTTAGAAATATATAATGGTGCTAACGATCCATTAGCTGGTCTTGAAACAGTTTAACAGGTATGAAAGCATTTAGGAAAGCAATTATTTATTTAGCACTGGAGCAGCATAACTTTATACTGATTTTGCCACGATTTGTTCATCTTTCACTAATAATTCCAAAAAAAAAAGAAGCAGAATCATCTAATGTTCATAAAAGATCAGAAAATGGAAAAGATTGCAAGATTGTAATAAAAAAATTCCTCTTCAAAAGGAATATTTTCTAGGCTCAAATCTCAGTGCAATATTGTATGATTTGTATTGAACAGCCATCGTAGACAAATTCAAAGTTTTTGTAGTTGATGTGACCATAAAGTTCAAAATTTATGCATCATGACTGTACTCAAATCAAAAAGAGCTATCTCAGTGGCATTGCAAATAGGTGCTGATAAATAGTTTTCGGAAGGAGCGATCACGTTTGGGATTCTAACACAAGTAACAAAGCAATTTGTTTACAAGAACAGCTAGCTGAAATATCAGTAATTCGGACAATCTGGCATATTATAATAATATTTTTCTGATTCATTCGTTCTTCCACCCTTCGAAGTTATTACACCAATACGATGAAATGTCCAAGTCATATTTCTCATGAACTAAATAAATTATCTCGAAAATTCAAATAAAAGCATCGTTTTTACCACCCAAATATTCTTTAAATTAGCCATTCATTAACTAACGTTTTGAACAGCTCCAATAGAAATTATGGCAGTGTTGGCGTGTATAGGTTTTCAAATTCAGCAGTTTATAGGGAAAAGAAATCTTTGTTACTGGCGAAAAAAAAAACTCAACATCTCGAGTAATCGATGCGAAATAGCGGTAACATAATTAGAGAAGCAAATTTAGAATTTCAATAACTTCGGTTGCTTTAGCAGTACTAAAACCAAAAGATGAAACATTAAAGATTCGGATACAGTCGACCAAAAAGAAATGATTTCCACTGCTGAACCAATCTCGCCTAATATTGTTATTTCTTTTACAAAAATAATATACCGATTTTGTTTCCACAATTATGTTACATAAAACGAAATTTAGTGATTGGTCTTGATTATAAAATTATGAATGCACGAATTTGTCGGGTAAGTTTGCCTATAGTCTTTGCCCATAATATAATGAGTATAGTATTTCTGTACGACCGGTGCACTATTTTTCTCCACACATCTTTTCTTCGTCACACTCTTGAAAAAAGAAAATGAAAAATCGAAATTTTGATTAATTGCTCTATTTTGACTTTTAGTTATCGTTAGAAGGCCGTACACTTTAAGAACCTTTAAATGAAAAGTAAAAGAGCGGATGAAAGAAGCTTGTAACATTTCAGGTGACGTCAATCACCTTACTAAGAAAAATAGATAAATATAAAATGTCAATCAGTTATTTTTTTTCACAGCCTAATATAGCAATAGCATCAAAAGAAGAGTACTGCAACATGCCTGCCATACACTTGTTGGAATTTTGGGATCAAAGGTCAAATGAAGTAAGTTTTCCTACTTTACCCATCTCTCTTTTCAAGCCATCAATATTTAGCGCAAAATGTCATGTCGCCTATTTATGTTATATGAAAGAGCTACTAAAATGAATAAATTAATATCTAAATTATCAGCAGCAGTCCTCAGCATATTGCACTTAGATATTGATTCATTTGACACTCCAGAATTTTTACAGCAAAATCTTGTAGTATTACATCTTGAAGTTTCATACTGAGAACTTAGTAACAAATTATCATATATGTATTGATGCATTTCCAATTGTCCATCATGTGAGTGAAATAAGCTCCATAATTTGCATATTTTGCACTATTTAAATGACACCATATGGTGCTGGGTAGTCATTTTAGAAATTCTGGTTTGTAACCAGGTCGGTGAGTCATTAATGACCAAGCAGGTGAGTTAATTAAGATTAACTTTAATTTTATCAAGGAAGAGTCATGGTGATCTGTGAGAGGAAGAGTTGTACCGGCTGGATTCATAAGGTTCCACTCGTCTAGAGTATGAATAGGGAAAGCAAGAAGAAAGATAAAAGACTGGAGGGCGTGGATATGGACAGCTGGGAGGACATCGTCGACCATCATCGCATTTGCATTTGTCAAATATCGTTTATTCAAAATGGGCGAAGAATGCTCATTTTGAACTGTCGCAGAACCACAAATCTCGACGACAAATCTCGTCATTTTTAATACCAAGCATTGATCTTTTTTTATCCTGAATGACATCAAAATTTAGATTTTAGTTCCATAAACTTTAGGTCTCACTAAGCTTCATTCTCGTTAAGTTTCCACCATTTATTTCATTTTGACCTTATTTTCACTACGTTCAATGAATATCCAGAATTGTAGTTGGCTGTTTTGATATAACTGCTTGAATGGAGGACAAGGATAGTTCTCAAATGCTGAGCTATAAAAAGGTTGGAGAGAGCAAGGTATTAAATGGTTCTATCCATTTTAATTAACTTGCAAAAGCGGTTCGTGAGAAATGTAGAATATTAGGACTAATTGACAACTGAAGATGAAAATCGAAAACTATCCCCTCAAAATGTACTCAATAATGCAGTTCGTGTATGTATTCTTTCAATCATGTATTTGTACATCTTTTATGAGAATGAACAAAGCAGGAGAAATGGGAAACGATTTGTTGGAGAAACTGATAAAACAGGATTCAGGAAGGAGAGGATGGAAAGGAGGAAGTTGTCAATGATGAATTTTAACAGAGTAAGGCACATTTATTGAGGGAGAACGGACGAGGTTGAGACATATTCGTGCCAAACTTAGAACTAATTCATTTGGGTCCAAATTCTGTTTCAATAAATGAACTATCCTATATTTACCATCATCGGAGTGTCATTGTCGTGGTTGTTCGTCATCAAATCTCACCCATTTGTGATTGTTATCACATGTTGGTGGCACCTACACATACATAGACATACACAGGTATGTATGTGTATGTGCCGACAAACATATTCGACCACGTGTCCTGCTGTGGCATTACATGCCTGTTTATCATCTATTCATCCCCGTTTTCACGATGCGACAAAGTAACGACAAACATAACCTTCCCCTATAGCACAGATGGATACAGGCATTCAGAACACTGTCTGCAACTCGTTTTGTTCAATTTACCGTACTCCTTCGAATCCTCCGTTTTCATCTCTGGCGCGTTCCAAACATTTGGATTTCGTATTTCTATCAAGTTGTAGTCTTTCGAACTTGAAACTCAAAAACAGCAATAAGTCAACATTTCTTATTAAATATGAATGACCACAATTCTCCGATTTATGGATTGATACAGTATTAATCAGCAAAAATTTACTTACATATTCTTTGTGAAATAATTTTATCATTGATTAGAGAAATACTGAATAAATGTCTCTTGAATATAGGATTCAATTTCTTAACTTACGGAATTGTAAGTTTTTGTTGTAATTTGAAATAGCGCAACAGAAGCTGTTGACCCATCAAGCTCGATGGGGAAAGTATAAGAGATAAGTTGGTTGTTTAGGAGACATATGATGCTGCTTACTCATAACATTGTTCACAATGATTGATCCTAATTGAATGATAAATCCTTGGGGACTGTTTTATTTCATATCACACGGAACGTCTATAAATATAGTGTTGGATAGAAGGGCATGTGGACAACACGGATTGCCGTTCTTGGCACAATGGCCAGGAGCATCAAACCATTCACTCTAACGGTTGCCAAGAAGCTTTCGTTATAGAATATTCTAATTATAGTTTTACAAGTTTCGTAGTTAAAATGTATAATAAAAGTTGCAGAAATGATAAACCTAAGCAAGTGTTCTCAGCAACCTTATTTTTTCGAATTCTTAAATTTCACAAAATATTTACCAGGAATTGGTGTAAGTATGACGAATGAAATGTAATAGAGTTTAATCGACGTGTGGGCTCAAATCAAATCGTACGCAAGAAAGAAGTTATAGATGTTGGTCACTGAAAAAGCGGCATGAGAGTTTTCTTTTCTTGTTTACCTATTTATTTACTTTAACAATTGTCACACCTCACTTTTAACATTTAGTTATTTTTACAACTATGATTCAAGTCAGCAAATGTTAGGATTAGCTCCAATAAGTTTTCTGAATTTTCCTTCATCACCAAAAAAGAAAACAATGCATTGAGAAATTTTGTTCTAAATTTTCATTTTACTGGTTTAAAGACTTTCCCTCCTCCCAACTACATACCAAGTACTGTAACTTCTAAAAATTTTGAAAATTAAGTGAAAACTCTTGAGACTAATGAAGACCATGTAACAACAATATTTGTTTTATAGAATAGTAAAGCACTCCAGAAAAAAAATTCTGATAATATGAATTTCATTTTTTAAACACTGCCAAGATTATCTAACGGAGATATTATATGTCTCTTAATGGTAAAGTGTTAATTATTTACAAACAGATGATTCTTCAGAGAGGTATAAATGCATTTGACACCTGTATGCCCGTTTATCGCGACACTGGATCTAATCCATAATCAGTAAACATCATCACTTAACCATATCAAATAACGACCAATGATCCCTCTCTTCTCTTATTTATCGTGACCTGTGCTTTTCTCAATTAAAAAAAAAAAAAAAAAAAAAACCATTCAAAATTTTTTTTGAAATTACTATTGTAAAGTTATTGACTTTTAGAATAAAATTGAAAAATTCCTAAGTTTTGAAAGTAAAAAGAGCATAATCACCAACCATTTTTGACTAAAATTTTTATGCGAATTTCAAAGCTCATTGTTGACTATTTTGAATGCTCATCAAATTTAGCATCACTAGTTTTATCATTGCTACTACGAACGTCACCATCATCATCGATTTCATATTGCCATTGTTTAGCCTATCGTTATCATTCAATTATTTCCATCAACATCATTATCATTATCATGGTAATAATGGTCGTTAGCGTTGGTAGCCATCATTGATGCTGCATTTGCGCTGTCTCTTTCTCAGCGGGGGAAATTATCTTCCGGCTCATTGCTTCTCATAGCACCAATGAAGGAAGACGAAGCCAACAGTGAAAGGCAACCGTTGAGCTTCTTCAACAAGCACCAAACATTGATGAGCCAGCTTACTCTTTACTAGATTTAATGCGTTTCAACTGCACAAGCCTTATTCTTCTTGTCTCGAAATATTTTATTATAATTATAAATTCATG
>NW_018108228.1:214962-217242 GCF_000183805.2 Loa loa | reverse complement strand
AATAATAATAATAATAATAATAATAATAATAATAATAATAATAATAATAATAATAATAATAATAATAATAATAATAATAATAATAATAATAATAATAATAATAATAATAATAATAATAATAAATCCATCATATGAAATCATTACAGGTGCAATAAGTTAGAATTTCTATTACAACACGGTGGACTTATTAGTTTGATTTTAATGGAAAATAACCTCCAGCGTTAATGCGCTTAATATGAATAGTTAGAGAATCGTCCAATTTAAACGATTGTTCAATAAAATCCATTCTGTAATAGTTGCGTTCGCATCATTCCCATCTGCCGATATTTTGAGGATTTCTCATGTTAATGATACTTTTAGTAAAGTGAATTCCTTCATCAAATATTATTAAAAAAGCAAAATTTAGGAAATATTTTGAATGAAAGATTGGTCACTAATTGAATTGACATCAACAGGAAGGGCAGGATAAAGGAAGAGAGGATGAAGTAAGGAGGGGTGAGGTGAATACACTATGTTTGCATTTTCCATAACATAGATGTTAATCTTTTTAGCAATAAAAACGCCTTTAAAATTCCAGCATTTTTGCATTCTTTTGCTTCCAACACTTTTCCATTATTGAAAGAGCAAGTAATTTTTGCATTTTTTCGCTCACTGATCTTCGCCTTATTTACTTATATATGGCTACATATGAAAACAATACCTTATTGAACACATACGTCATTTATTTCAATATGTATTTTTCTATTATCCCTCATACTTCGTTTCACATTGCTGTCCTGTAGTAAATACCGTATATTTCTGGTGTCTAAAAACTGATGAATTATAATTTTGGAAATTTTGTCAAATCTTTCATTTTAACTTTTTTCAATCTATTATTCTTTCATTTATTTCAAATCATATCATCTCTATAATGAAGAATGATTTTCTCGTTGGTACCAAATTACTGATAATTGAAAAAAATTTTAATAAATACGATGAATCAAAAGCAATCACCGAATCATCTGGGGATATGAGATGATTGGACTCAACCTCTTATTAATGATGAATCAAATGCTGAAAATAATGCGGAATCTATAAGGATAGGCATCCAAAGATCTGCTGTCGGCATAATTTACCTATAGAGAGAAGTTTGAAATGACTAATGTATCGTACAAAAAGAGAAGAGGTCATTTCACCTTCAGCTATCATCGCCAAGTTAATGTTAACTAGTAGCTATTTTCGCCGATCACCAATTAAGTAATTATCTGTCACACAGACAATATAAAACCTACTTCATTTAAACTAACTTACTTGCATGGTAGATCATTAAAAATGATTATAAGTTTTGAGTTCTGAGTATGCAGTTAGCACAGTATTGATTTTTGCATTAAATCCTTTAAGTTTTATATTCTATATGAATTAAATTTAATAGTGATGAAATTCCTTTTTAAGTAAACTTTTGTTCCAAATCGACGTTTTGCTTCTCCAAATGCGAGAAACAAGGGTGAAAACTTTTTCATTTTTCCCTCTATGCAGTATCGAATTCCGTCATAAACGTCATAAAACCACTTATTTGTTCCATGTGGAGGTAATGCAGAAGTAGGGTTCATGCTTCTAACGAATGATGATGATGATGATGATGATGATGATGATGATGATGATGATGATGATGATGATCGATTGAATTTTATCCGTGCTATATACACTTGAAGATCGAGAGAACAGTAAATAGGTAAAAAGGAATGAGGAGAACAGATCGAAAGATGTATTTTAGAGAACAGAACTTTTTCACACCTTTATTTTTCTCAACTATTTGTTGAAAGTGACATGGAAGAAGGATAGAGTAGAGTGCCAATGAAAAAGAGTGATGATGGAATCAGAAGAAGAAATTCACAGTGATAAGCTACGGGAAACGGGAAAGTGGAGAAAACAAGCAAGATGAAATACGCTGAAAGAGTTGGGTTTTTTTTTTTTTTTTTAAATCCACAACCTCTGAAACAAACGTATATCATCATTATGTTGGTGTGATTTCCACCAATGGTTTAGTGGCCAGCCGCAAAAAAAAATTGTGTAATAGTCGGCCGGCCTACATATCAACAAATTTGTTTGAAGATATATATATACTTTTTCATCATCCTGTTTGTTCCTCTTGCTTACAAGCATATGCTATAAGCTGTTCACTGATTTATTGGGGTTGCAAAAATGACATCGTCAATAAATTTTGCTTGATCAAGTTTTAGATGTTAATTTAGACCTTAGAGTTTCGATTTTCATAAACAGGACAAAAAATGGTCAAGTAAA
>NW_018108228.1:202679-214403 GCF_000183805.2 Loa loa | reverse complement strand
GGCCGGCCTACATATCAACAAATTTAGTTTGAAGATATATATATACTTTTTCATCATCCTGTTTGTTCCTCTTGCTTACAAGCATATGCTATAAGCTGTTCACTGATTTATTGGGGTTGCAAAAATGACATCGTCAATAAATTTTGCTTGATCAAGTTTTAGATGTTAATTTAGACCTTAGAGTTTCGATTTTCATAAACAGGACAAAAAATGGTCAAGTAAACAAGCAAACAAAAAACGAATAATCCAACAACAACAACAAACACATCAGAAAATCTAAATGCTAGCTTATTTAAGAATATTTATCAAGAAAAAAAAAAGCATTTTCTTGGTAATCTAGCAGTCCCAATAATAGCTGCAATAGTTTATCCACGGATATAATGATGAACTTTCGAAATGAAGCTCAGTGCCGCATCATTCCCCTACTGTAATCATTGCTTGGGGATTTGGGGAATTGCGGCTGATTTGAAAATTTGTCTCCATCTTGGTTGGGCAAATGATTGCCCACTGGGAGAAAATTACTTATCGCATAGGGGAGGCATCATTCGATATTTGTCCTTACTGATATAACCCGAAAATTTCATCCAGCAATGAGATTGGAAATAAAACGTCTCATAACTAAACTAACTTTGCATTCTGAAAGTAAGCAAACTAGTCAGCTTGATTATCCGAATTAGTGTGCATGTCAAATGGCCATTTTGTGGGGTCAAATCTTCGTTACTAAATTGAAGTTGTTGGAGTGACATAAAAAATGGCAATTCAAATCTTTGCATAGTTTGAATTTGTGCCGTTTCACACAGCTTATCACTTTATAAAATCTCTACATGATGAAGAGCAACTTCATCGAAAATTCGAAAAACAATTTGTTTTGATGAGGTCAACACTACCAGAGTGAGCATTGGGTTGGGCCAAGAACCGATGAAGTAGGAAGGGCGGGGGCAGAGGTGGGGACGGGTATAAAAGTTGCCTACCCTGAAGTATCATAAGCCAACTTTACAGGTACCATCCAGGCCGAAATACCGCCATTCTCATTCACCTTTTCACTTTGCATTTCTCCATTTTATTTTGAATTTTCCCATAAAAGGACACAAATTCCACGCCTGTATATTTATATTTAATACAGTGTCACAAATTGTTATAGAGTCATTTGAAGTATGGCGTAAAATAGTGCGAGAAGGGAGCGGTTGATTGGTTGGAAACGACGCCCGCGACTCCACCCCCAAATTTGCACTCGCTATCCCGAACGAAAGTGAAGTATGGAGAGAGGGGAGAGGGAGGAAGAGGGGAGGGTCCCTCTATACCAACCCACCTTCCGCCTCACACTTTGATAGAACAATGCGGAGGGAGAGGGAAGAAGGAAGCTTCCGCTCATCACCGCCGAATTCGACTAGTTGTAAAGATGGAATCGATGGGACGGATGTGCCAATAGATGGATGGATGGATAGGATGCTTAAGTATTCCGTCAATTCCGGGTCAACTGCGAGTGAACCCGGAACAATCCCGTAAAAGCCACCTTTGTGAGCTGTGACAATCTAAGCTAGCAATAGATAAAATTCGCTTTTCAGTGATATAAGTGTCATCTTGTTATCGGGTTGATGACAATGGTGATAATGATGATTGTTACGATAAGAACGATTATGTTGGTGATAATGATGATGGTGGTTTATACGTGTTCGATCTAAAATTGATAATGACCTTCTAAGAACCATCATCAGCGGGGAAAGTCAATTGACTTTTAATGTTATTTGCCATCTGGGAAAAAGTTTTTATCATAATTGATCAAATAGTGACGGCGAATATCATGTTATCATCGCAAACAGAATTTGCTCTAGATATGCGTTGATATGGGAGGCTTAACTGAAGTTACAAGAAGACTAGGGTGTAAACTGATCTGATAATTCTTGATATTCTAAAAAATTATCCGTTGTATCTACACACAATACCTGATAATCCTAAATCTTTCAATCATAATTATGTTTACCTCGACATGTCGCGTGTGCTACCACTTATATAATCATTGCAACACTATAATGGTAATATCCTTCCAGACACCTGATAACAGTTCGACAACAGAACACGACACCACAACAGAAACCGAATCCAGTAGGAATACATGTAGGATCGCATTAAAATAAGAAACTTGGAATCAATTTCAGGAATATAACTTCGAAAAGTAACTGATACCTAAAAAGCAGCTGAAAATGTTTGGTTCGGGATGAACATAACAGCACCATCATGGCGCCTCACCACAATATATATGTTTTTCTCGAAAATATACCCAAATTTATGCACCATCCGCACAAGCACTTCTCATTCAACGGTCATCGGGATATTTGTCTCTCTGTCCGTTCGTCTGTCTGTCTACTTGTTCGTCTGCCCATTTGTCTGTTTGTTGATTATTCATATTGTTATCAATGAATTGCTGGTGCTGTAAGTGATGTTCATAATTTTTTGCTCATCAAACATACCTTGACATTTTGTTCTCTTGGAATTAAAATAATGTCATTTAATTTGAAACGTAGAATTAGATTGGAAATTGGATCACAGTGAAATTTGGAAAGAAGTAAAATAGGTTTTTATCTATTCCGCCTCCTTTTTTCTGAATGCTTTACATTAGTTTTGAATGGACAGTAATTTTGGACAATCATTTCAATTTCTGCAGAAAAAATCGGAGTCTTCATGTTTCACAGAACTCTAAACGTTGTGGTCATTTTTCATTCTTTCCAAGTTTTCGCTTTTTTTAAACTGTGGAAGCTTTACAACCCTTAAATACTATTGAGCTAATCATTAATATAGTACCATATTTTGAAACAATGATAGATTGAATTTTAATAATAGCGATTATAGTTGTTGAATTTTATAAATATTCTGTCCTTACATTACACAACTTTTTTGAAGATATCAAGCGTTGATGAACATCTCTCTGAAAATTCAGCATTATAAAAAAAACTCATATTTTAGAGGATTTCGAGTTATTAGAACATCAAGCTGGAACAAGGCAAGGTCAAATAATAGTGTGTTTTTCTTCTGTGGAAATGGAGTATAAATTCCAACCAAATGATGTTGGTCATCCTGGAGACTTGTATCAACCTATTCAATCAATCCAGGAAGCGATTATTGATGCTGATCAAAATGTCCCGGTTACTGATCTCAGCGTATTGCAAATGAGTGGTAACACTCAGAATCAGGATGCTGATAATCCCGCACAAAACGACGATTCTGTAGGCTTTAAGTGAATTTCATTTAATTTTGAGTCTAGAGAATGAAAATTGGAATTTGCATAATTTCATCGCACCTGTTTTTTTCTGGTATGAACAAGAGTTAGTTTTTATTTGTTAATTTTTAGTTTGGAAGAATATAAAAGGTTGAAGTGCTTTAAATTATTTTTCGAATAGAATTTTGTCGATTTACCTTATAAATTAAACAAAGTTTACCGATTGCTTTTATGAATTAAACAAGCAATTATGTTCACAGGTGTTCTCACCGATTAAACCCTCCACATTTTATTCGAATCCAACACAAAATGGCCAATTATACTACCAAGGAACGCCGAAAATGCCAGATAGTTACGGTATGCAAAATTTTCAAAACATTTCACAGGATCTTTTAAAATTTAAATTCTTATCCGTTTGTTATTAAACTTTGCCCAGTCTTTAGGTACAGGAGGTCAATTTTACCCAAGTCTTTTTTTTCAAACGTGGCCTTACTCAAGTGCAACAGCTAATTCATCAGTTGCTGCCACAATTGCTGGGGCGTCACCTTGCTCCTCCAATGCTACTGAACTAAGCTTCGCGCAACCAACCACTGTTATCACAGATCCTACTCAAATGCTTGTTGGTTCGTATTCATATTTAAAATTCATGTTAAAAAACTTTCACGTTTATCAGTTTCCTTTCCTTAAAAAAGTTAAACCAATTATTTAAAGTAAGGCAAACAATGAAATCCGGAATTTAGCAAATTTCAACTGAAAATAGGAAAATCCGCGGTGATTTTTATAAACATATCTAATACTTTCCAGCGCCAAATCAGACAACAACACAAAATTTTTTTCCCCAAACATACCAAGCTTATTCAACGACGGATTACTATAACCCACTGCACAGTGCAAATTTACTAGCAGCACAAAGTCGTTTAACAGCTCCTACAGTGGCATGTTCATCGTCCGGTTCTGCTTCATCCAGGTCATCCACCTGTGTTTCCGGCGCCCCTCGTTCCAAAACCAGAAACTTTACATGTAAGCACTTTAGCGCAATTATCTTGGCTTCGTAAACATGAAACGGGAATAGTCAAGAAAGTTTTATTCCTTATAATTTGACTGCACTTTTCAAAAAACGTAGTACTTTCATGATTGGTTACTGACTAAATTAATGATGATTTAGAGTAGCAAAAAATTTATCAGTTTCCCGAAAATGTTGTTCATCCTTACTGAAAGTCCTGGAATGAGATTTTTGTTTGAGATGTGTAGTATTCAGAAGAAAATAGGGTATTAATGCAGGTTCAGACCTATTATCTAGTAAATGTTGGAAACGTGTCATCATTCATATTGTCTATGATCATCTCAACTTACTCATCGTCGTCATCTATTATAATTACTGCTCATGTATTTTGCAGCAGAAGGACGGGAATGTGTCAACTGTGGCGCCGTACAGACCCCACTGTGGCGAAGAGATGGTACTGGTCATTACTTATGCAATGCTTGCGGACTGTATCATAAAATGAATGGACAAAATCGTCCATTGGTCAAGCCCAAGAAAAGACAGGTAATGTAATGTAATTTTACGCCTCTCTTTTGTTTATATAAGATTCCAAACAAGTTATGCAAAAATTTTTTATTATAAATGACATGTCCATCTCACTGTCTGCATCTCCATTTTCCTACTCTTCCGTTAACTTAATTCATTTAATGAGTGTTTTGAGTTTTATCGGTTCTTAATAAGTCAGCCTTCTCTTGGAAACTTAATCTGTAGTCTCCTGATTGAACATGGCACAACGGTGTCATGATGTTGATAATCCGATAAAAGTACAGTATCAAAAAAAGGAATAAAATGAGCAAAATAATAATTTAAAATTGTTATGCTTCGCACCTAACAATTATCGCAACTTAGTTTTTTGTCGGCTGCGATATCAGGCGTTCTTATCAGCCAAACATATATTAATATATCATCGTATCGCTGTGATAAATCTTTGATATATTAGGAGTAATGACAATGACAATAACCGATAGCAATCATTTAACTGATTGCTATTAATTTACTTGATGAGCCAATCTATCTTGTTTTTATATGATTTAATTAATACTTATTTTCTTCAACAGCTTTCAAAGTAGCTCATCAATAAGCATAATAATTCAAAGTTCCAGAATTTGAATCCTTAGCGTAGAAGATGTGGGTGTTCCTTAAATATATGCGTTTCTAACAGAAAATATTTGAAGAAAAGCAACATTTTCGACGTAGCAACTATAAATAAGGCTACGGTAGTACGCCATGCGGAAACCGGTTCTTCACTCATTCTCTCACCTTTTTATTAAAAAATTTTTCATTTCATCCAATTTCACATCATTTTTCATTGAAGGACAATAATTCCAGTTCAAATGATTAATAACTATAAAAAATTATGCAAATTATAAGTTCGAGAAATCAATAATATAAAATTTCACACACTAAGAAAATAGGTATCGAGTATAGAATTATTACAGCATGACAATACACTTTTACTTGCCTCAACGATGCTTATTATTCCTGCTAGTGTGAATAAATTTCTCTTAGCTCTCAAATGCCGTATCCTTTTTCATGGAAATCGTAATCATGTATTCAAATTTAGCATTTTGCAATTTCACCTGAAGTTCTAAATTTTGGTAAAAGTTACAGCGGACTATTCACAACTCTAACTATAATGTGATGATAATAAAATGAATGACTTGTCAAAAAAAGGCAGGCGAAATGGTTAATTGAAAAAACGAAAAGACTAAAGTAGATTTAAGCAAGGGAAAGGGGGAAATGGAAGGTCATTTTTTATTGAATCTGTCAATCAGATCCTTAGAAGTCCACTCTAAAAGCCATCCAGTGGTCACTCGTTAACTTAAAACTACTCTGTCTGCCTGTCTAATGTGAGATTAAACGTTTGTCAAATTGTCCTACTGTCATCTAATAACACAATACATTGACACTGATAACAGCAACAGCTAGTACAAAAAATAATCTATATGTTGATTCGTGTTACATTGCCATCATCAATGCAACACATTTCGGGGATCGAATGGTGATTCACTTTGATAAAAACTCAGTTACAGTTGAATCATATCCTATTTATATCTTCACCGTCACTTTATCACATTTCAATCTTTTTCTTCCCTGAAAATTCTAGATAACTTGCACAAATCAGTATATTTATTTTGTTATTTTCTCTCTGATCCTGCTGTCATTTTGGTCGAGAATAAGACAAGCACTATTTAAGTATTGATTGGCTTCAATAACCATTTACCAACATTTGGAATTATGGGAGAAAGAGCGGGTTTTGTTTTGGTTATTTGTCGAAATAAGGATAAGAACCCGATGCTATCCCGAAGTGATCCTTTCCTCCTGCAGGTTTACTTCTGAACAGCGCTGTTCTTGATTTGTTTTTGCGAGTAAGCGTTAATTGACATAATTGGAAGTAGCAGCTGTCATCCATCGCAGTCACAAAGTGAGTGAGTGCTATGTTGGAATTTCACAGTCAGTTTTATGATTAAGATTGTCGGCGGAGAGTATTTTTCAGCGCTTCACTAATTAAAAACGATACGGCGTCAAGTGACATTTTTCCTCGTACATTGGATCTATTAAACGTATCAAAGCGGTGCTTTTTGGTACCTAAGACAGAAGAGTAAGGGGAGAAGGGAAGATCGGTGAATTCCAAGGACAAAAAGAAGAGAGGGAGGGGAGAGAGAGAGAGGAGGGGAGAAGAAGATGATGGAAAGGAGGTTTGGAGGAGGCAGTGGACTCCGATGATGTGACTTATGCCGAATAATAAGGAGAAGGGAGGAGGGAGATGAGGTATAAGGGGGTCAAAAAAAAGGAAGAGGGGGGATGCTTGAGAAGGATGAGAAATAGAAAGCTTCATAACAGGTTTGAAAGCACATTTTTAACTTCCGAAAGACGAACAGCCTTAACTCTTCTAACAAAGTGTTGTAAATTTCGGGCAAGTAAGATGTAAACGGATGAACTAATGAGCTAACCAGCTTGGTTAATTGCATAAGTACATCCCTAATGCTACTTATTACAGTATGCTCGATTTGCAAATCCATATCACTGTGATATGCACAACAATTACCTGGTTGATTTGCTGCATTTACTCAATAAAGAATAGGCTTTTACGGCCCATTGAATGCATTTATCGAATGTTCGAACATTCGTTTACTAAAAAAAAAGTTCACCTGGAATCTGCTTCAATAAAAAAAAAAAAAAAAAAAACAAGTGTTTCAAATGCTTCTTTAGAACATTTGAGACATTTTGACAATCATTTGAAATTTGAAAGTTGAAATTATATTTTGAACCTCTGTTTGTAAAAACTTACGCTTTGGAATGTCTTGCAAAAAAAGGTTTGCCTTTGTAACAAATAGGTTTATTTCATTCATTGGTATCTTCATAGCACAAAAGGGATAAAGGTTTTTTATTTTTCAGTCACTCATTCCTTCTCATCTTTAAATTTGAGAAGGTACAGAATACTGAGTGGGATTTTTGACTACATTAATGAAAATTCAAAAAACTTAGTCTAATTTCTGGGCGTTGTATTGAAATAAACAGATTTCGGAAATGAATGCTTAATATTTATTTGCAGAGTGCACAGAAGAGAACGGGTATTGAATGTGTCAATTGTAAAACAAATAATACAACGCTGTGGAGGCGGAACTCCTTAGGACAACCAGTTTGCAATGCCTGTGGTCTTTATCATAAACTGCACAACGTTAGCTATCTTAAATTTAACTTATATAGGATCCAAAATTTGAAGCAAAAAAGAAAGATGTAAATTAGTTTTCAAAAAAAAAGCAGCGCTCTTTTTTTCGCGAGAAAGCCAGCATATAAATTATTAAGCAAAAATTGATTTAATAAGATGATCGATGAAATAGTGATTTATGAAACAAAGTCAAGATGTAGCACAGTGTGAAGCTATTTTACGAGATCAATTTTCTAAGAAGTGAAAGGAAACATGCAGTCATTTGGCAAGACAAAATTTATATTAGTCGAATGATGTTGAATTATGAAAACAAACATCACACAGATTTTTGCTAATTGCATATTTTCTTACTTTTGACATTAACCTTTGATTTATACGAAGGCAGGAAATAAAGAAATGGATAAGGTAAGTATAAAAATTGTAGAAAACTTTCACCTTCACTTGCAGTACAGTAGGACCATTCAGAGTTTTTAATTAGTCATTAACCATTCAGAGTTCTTAATTAATGTACTATGAGACGAATTCATAATGTTCACCCTTCAAAAACCAAGCATAACATAACATTTGATCTGTTTCTTTATTAAAGCTCGCTCGATGAAGTTAATTAAATTTTGTGAGAGTTAATTTCGTGTTGATTTCTCCGCTCATGAATAACAAATTTCGAAAAAAAGAAGAAAGTAATATAATCCAACAATGAATTGTGACACTGTATTTTACTAAGGAGGCGCCCACTGGCTAACTATAAATATGATTGATGATCGTGGCCTGGACGTCGTAAACGACGACCATTGTGCATCTATTTTTAATTTAACCAAAGAAACAAACGATGATTTATGAAAAAGCTGGAAACATCCCGTAATTAATGAAGTTAATTACTAATAGAAGACTTTTACTTATCAATTTTTTACAACCACTTGTTAATTTAAATTTGAAATGGATTCGTTTTTTTAATGAGCAACAAAAGAAATTAGTAAACATTAAGAAGTAAACCAACGGGAATTCTGAAAAATCGGAAATTAATATAATTTTTTTGAGTCATTAATTTTGTAATTTTTTTCGGTCGGAGTAGAAAGTGTCAGGTAATGTGTGAAAATTTTTCTGTTCAAGCTGTGAAAAAGTGTACGAGTTAAGATTTAAATTTCGAAAGGATTAAATTGTGAAATAACCATTTTTACAACGTTTTCGTAACAAGAAGAAGAGCTATTGTTCTGCTCTGGAACTAAGACCGAGGAACACTTTTGCTTTTAACGCCGTCCTTAGGTCCGTCGACCAGATTGTACAATCATAAAGCTAACGCAACAACATTTGTAAAAGGACGCCTGCTACTGGTTCCATTACAAAAATTTACAAATGATGATTTCTCTGTTGCTTGTCAGCTTGTTTCAATCACAGCCACCCCTTTTTCGCGCCTCATTCGTTATCCTATCAACAGATGCTTAACACATTTTTCATTTTAAACTAGATTAAATGTTGCATTCATTTACTGGTCCTCCATAAATTAGTTGGGAAATCATAAATAAACCGACACAAGATGGATCTGTTTAAAAATGTCTTCAAGAATTCTTTAAGGTAAATTAATTTGCGGATTTCTTTATTTGCAGATTTCACGACCAATATCGATGAAAAAAGATGGTATTCAGACCAGAAATCGTAAAATCAGTACGAAAAACAAGAACAAGAAACGTGGTCCTCCAGAGGGACCATTCTATGACATGTTGAAGCCACAGCCAAATCCGTACGGTGATATGAAGTTTCATTTACCTTCAGCGCACGCATATATCCCAGCTGCCACTCAAACACCATATCCGGCTCAATTTATCTTTCATGCCTCATAATTGGACCACTTTTCTAAAAACTTTCCCTAACTTCGTTTCCGAATTTTTGAATCAGTGCATGCTTGTGATTCATGAAAAGCGAGCTTTATTATTCATGCCTCTCTTCATTTTGTATTATCTGCCTGAAAACTTTTTCCTTTGAAATATATTTTCTTTCCTTGTTTTCTGCTTAAGACCTTGTGATTTCCTGTTTCACTCAACTGAAATAATTGTGTATTTATTACAGAGAATGAGAGATAAAATCAAGGTGAAGTGAATACGAATTTCGTATAATCTTTGTTAATAATGAAACAAAGCATGCATCGACCTCACTCACTTTTCTGCATCACCAATGATAAAATGGTAACTTCCCAGATCTTCTGTATAATGGATTTATATTGTTTTGTTCTGTTTATTAAATAGTTCTTGAAGTGCCTTCTGTTTAATTCATTGTAAAATTAAACTTTTTGTTATATTTCATGTACGGATTCTGTCATTTTTTCCATCGTTCTGTCATCAGATTTAAATATAATTCACCCAACGACAACAGCACATGATGAAAAATTATACTTTTCAAACAGATTTAAAGAGTTCCCAATTTCAAATTTTCACGAGCAATTTTTTATATGCGGTCCACGAATTTCTTGACTTGAACCATTTCTGGTTAGTTCAAGCTATTCACTCAAATGGAGAGTTATTAATTTTATTAAGAAACCGTGAGTTTTGCTTTCTGTTCTTTGTTCCAACCAGTTCTTAAAGTAATGCTTAAACTTCTGAAAAAAAAAAGTGATTTTATAAATTCAATTTAGATTTCATAACTTATCACTCATTTTTCATGAAATTGGATTCATTAAAACTGCATGAGATTAAAGTATTTTATCTTTTAATTTCTTAAAACGAATTTGTAATATTGGCATAACTGTTCATCAATCGATTTTAACACAGTTTCAGAATCTTGGTCGTTCTGAAAGTTTATCATAATATGTGTTGCATTTTCGGATGGCTTCACGACAATTTTGTCAGATTTCACTTTCATTTATTTGATGTTACATAAGTTCGGTTCATTGAGAATTTTATCTGCAAGACCAATGGGAATAATAAATAGGGAGGAAATAACGACTGCTATAAGAATTCCACTTTTATATGATGGAAGACATTTGTAAGTGTCAGTTCTATTTTTGCTATTACATTTTGACAGTCACATTCTAATTGAGATTTAATATTATTTATACAGAAAGAATGTTCAGACTTGCTTCTTCCGCCATTTTTATTTTTTTGAAAAGGGTACACTTTTGAGTTCACATACATCCACTTGGTTCCTTCTTTCCGCAAATACTAAACGATAATTCTCTAAGTTCTTGTCTTGAACAGTTAGGCCTTTTTTACACTTCCTTACTTATTCGATTACTTGACATGATGAGATTTGAATCTCTTTCAATAGTTTTCAAAATATTATACCTGAAATCGTGAGAAACAAAAACAGAAAGGTATGGCTGGGATATGATTTTTACAATTGGTGAAGCAATCATTCAAGGTAATGGGTGGATGCATTCTTTAGCCTACTGGAAATTGTGATAGTTTTTTTTATTATCTCAGCTTGCAGTGGGACTCCTTTATTCTTGTTCTTCTTCTCTAAAAAGACATACGCTTTGACCGGAAATGGTACGAAAAAGATATTTTTTATTATTTTTTTGTCAATTTGATATTCAAATTAGGAAAATGATCTGAGTCTTTTGGAATTACATTTACTTGACTTCTGGCGCCGTTTACCTGCTGATATCTCTCCCGACAAAACGGAAATTCGTTTAAGCAAAACTATGTTCTGACTGGATGTTACTAGCCTTTTTTCCTATTACATGGGGAGAATTTGTCACCAATAATGATCTTTTTATACCAATTAACTGACATGCTGGATAAGGACTGAACTGACATGTAATTCTTGAAATCGATGAAAGTTACTTAAAGTTTCAATCGATTTCTG
>NW_018108228.1:200067-202529 GCF_000183805.2 Loa loa | reverse complement strand
AGTTTTTTTTATTATCTCAGCTTGCAGTGGGACTCCTTTATTCTTGTTCTTCTTCTCTAAAAAGACATACGCTTTGACCGGAAATGGTAACGAAAAAGATATTTTTTATTATTTTTTTGTCAATTTGATATTCAAATTAGGAAAATGATCTGAGTCTTTTGGAATTACATTTACTTGACTTCTGGCGCCGTTTACCTGCTGATATCTCTCCCGACAAAACGGAAATTCGTTTAAGCAAAACTATGTTCTGACTGGATGTTACTAGCCTTTTTTCCTATTACATGGGGAGAATTTGTCACCAATAATGATCTTTTTATACCAATTAACTGACATGCTGGATAAGGACTGAACTGACATGTAATTCTTGAAATCGATGAAAGTTACTTAAAGTTTCAATCGATTTCTGATGACTATAAATAACATAACGTCTCAAAATCTCTGAAACTCTTCGCTTGGCACTATACTTTTCAAGATTAATATTCATTAACCACTATCTAATCATAACAGTATTTTAGATATCGTAATTACCGAAATTCTTGTCAACAGAAGTGTTGTTCAGATATGCAAATTTAGTAAAACCACCATAGAATGAGAAGTGGATGGAGTTGAAAATTTAGGTCAGTCGGTTAGTTAAGGAGGAATTTCTGGATTCTGATAGATGAATGAGCCCGGTAACAGCAGAACTCGTTTTCATTTCTCCCTGATGAAATTCTTCATTCCTTCCTTACCTTTCCATCAACCCAACTTCTTCCCTTTTCCCCAACCCCACGATATCGTCTGATGCAATCAGTTTAGTCAGTTTAGTGCTGGCAAAAGCGAGGTCGTTTGATCGTTATCTGGTTCACTAGCTCCTCTTCCATCATCTACTTGTCCGTTCGTCCTCCTTTTTCACAAAAAGGTCGTTTGACAAAATTATTCTAAACAGACACAGACACACACACACATATTTAAAAATTTTAACATGTTTTCATTTCATTAATCAACAAACAACTTACTCCATATACTTCTCTACCCACCAATCAAAATGCGACACTTAAAAATAATACGTTGAATTACTTAAAAATTTGACTACACTGATTTAAACACGGAAAATTCTGATTACCAAAAGTCCTGAATTGAATATTTCATTTGAAATTAGAATTTCAGGAATTTATTAGCTGGCGCGATGAGCTCAGTTAAATATTTTAGATCTTTTCATGAACAGAAATCAGCAGGTTGAACAGTGTTATTGTTTTTTACCTGAAAAAAAAAGTTCAAAAATGGTGCTCTCCGTAATTCACTAAACATCAATGAGATCAAATGTCTTTTCAAAAAAAATTGGATCTCGTTTATTGTGACAGTAAAGTTTGATGGCCTAAGAAGGACTTTCATCTAGTAATTCTTTTCTTCTTTTTCAACAAAATAAGAATTAAAAAGGATGAGATCAATCGAATTAAAGTGTTTCATGTGTATTGCACAATATTATCAAGGATTTATGTGAAGTACTATCTCCAAATTTGAATTATATTTTAGTGAAGTACATACGGTTGCGCATAATATGCTGACTTCAGTAAATAAATGAAACCTCGATAAATAAAGTTTAAGTTCTTTTGGAACTTCATTTTAAAATAATTCAAATAATCCGTAATATAAGAATTTTACGTACTTTTTAGATAATTCGTTAATTTGTGGAAAAAGGTTCTGGAAATTCGTCATTATGCCTTCACAAAGCAAATATTGGAAAGAGCCTCAAGATAATAAATACCTCGATGTCGTTCTTCAGCCCTTCATGGAAAAAATTTAATCATCTAAATCGATCCAATGTCCATTTCTCATTCAAAGTAATCACGCTAGTAAAGTCATTTCTATGACTGTTCTCACTGCTTAAAAAATCTTAATTATTAATTAGAGATTACAAAAGATTAAAGAGAGTAGTAATCATAATGAATACATAATCTATTGACATGGATGATAATAAAGAGGGGAATATGAAAAAGCGAGTATAAAAATAGCTGAATTAAAAAATATTTGTGCCAAATTCAAAAACCCGAATTATTCTTTAAGACTTCTTTTTTTTGCACGAATTTGAATTAAATTTTAGTAACTGTAATTAACGGTCACGATGTTTTATTTCTGCCTTTTCATTTCACTCTTTGATTATTATGTTTTAAACGCACATTTTCGATTAGGTTATTTTAAAAGCCATATTCAGACGAAATGATGTTAAGTCACTCCAGTTCACTATCCCTTACTTTTTTACCTACACTTCAATCGTTATCAGGTAGCTCTACTTTAGATTCCAGTACTGATGTTTATTTGCATATATATATGTGGCAAATTCAAGAGCTAAATTATTCTTACCTCTACTTTTCAAACTGTTGGTCAAGATTGAATCTTAAACTAAATATGAAAGTCAAATATAACAGCTGGAGCGGCACGATTTTCATTTCCTTGATGAAATAAATTGAGATTTTGGAGAACTT
>NW_018108228.1:176268-199864 GCF_000183805.2 Loa loa | reverse complement strand
CTGAATTAAAATATTTGTGCCAAATTCAAAACCCGAATTATTCTTTAAGACTTCTTTTTGCACGAATTTGAATTAAATTTTAGTAACTGTAATTAACGGTCACGATGTTTTATTTCTGCCTTTTCATTTCACTCTTTGATTATTATGTTTTAAACGCACATTTTCGATTAGGTTATTTTAAAAGCCATATTCAGACGAAATGATGTTAAGTCACTCCAGTTCACTATCCCTTACTTTTTTACCTACACTTCAATCGTTATCAGGTAGCTCTACTTTAGATTCCAGTACTGATGTTTATTTGCATATATATATGTGGCAAATTCAAGAGCTAAATTATTCTTACCTCTACTTTTCAAACTGTTGGTCAAGATTGAATCTTAAACTAAATATGAAAGTCAAATATAACAGCTGGAGCGGCACGATTTTCATTTCCTTGATGAAATAAATTGAGATTTTGGAGAACTTCACGCTTTTTATAGTTAAATGCTCGATGCTGGAAATCAGTTCTTCCAAAACTTATTGTTATAAATCAATTTCTTGATAATAGGAAAAAAATCTCAAGACTGGAACACCTCAAAAGAGATCGCCTTAATGTCTACTTTAAGTGCATTTCTGTGTATGATGCAATTCGGATATCTGTTTTAGTCGAGCAAGAACAGGGGCAACAGATTTGTGAAATATTAAAGAAACTGTCTATTGATTAGTGCTGGCATTATTTGATATCACCAACATGTTTATTTGATTTTTTTGCGTCATATTAGATATCCAATGGATTTTGAAACAGTCGTACACAAATATATTTACTTCACAAATACGCTGATGTGATTATGTGAATATTAAGTTTCATGTGCCATCTGAAAAGTTGGTTGTTGAAATCGTGAGAACTTTCAAACCGAAACCGATCCACTCAATTTTGGGATATTGCTCATTACATACCTTAAAAAATCAGCACGTCCTGCTTAAGATAATGCCACATTTGAAATAGCAAAAAAAAACCGCTGCTTTCCAATGTTTGTTTAATGCTAGTCACAAATATTTTCAATTTTTATCAAGGTAAAAGTGAAAGTGGACGAAATACACTAACAATCAGAAAGACATTCCTAAGTCCAATGATCTGTTGTCTAAGTAATTATATTTTATTATTCTCTCAATTTTGGTAGTTCATCAGAACAAGCAATCAGGAATGTTTTTTACCAGTAATGTATGCTTAAATATCACGCAGATGAAATGAACGATACGTCATTGATACTTTATAAGTGAAAAAAACACTCCTTCAGAGAGATAAGAATAAAACCCCCATTTCTCTAAGGAAACTGTGACTTAATATTCATAATTCAAATATCGAGAGGATTTGCAGTCCAAGAACTCTTACTGAAACTCTTGTAAAATTAGTGATAGTGCCGAAATGCTATCACAAAATTGATTTTAGAACTATGTAGTTGCAATAAATATTGCCAATGATGATTTCGTAATTGGTATTGCAAAAGATGACCGACCAAAAAATTATGAGAAGGAACAATTCGGAATGTAACATATCCATATGAAAATCTGTACTGTTTTCCTCAATATGAAATAATCATTTATAAATATAAATTCCTATGTACAATCGATTAAAGAAAAGACTTGTAACTATACAAATAGTCCATGCAAAAACTGTACAATTTCAGAACTTTCAATCAGAACATAGTTATCGACATTCGATCGAGAACCATTGACAAAGGCACTAAATACCATTAGGTTTTTCAAAAAGTAAATTCAAGAAATATGCTCGCTCAATATGAGGAATTTTCACATGACCCATGTTGTAAAAGTTTCAGTTTTCTTTATTTAAAAGAAATCCAACATAATGCATCTTCCACTCATGTACTTTAACTTTAATTCATCCTTGGATTCCAATTTTCAATATAATTTCAACTACTCCAGTTCAACTCAGTAAAAGCTTTTGTTTTTGCATGGAAAAAAAAGTTAACAACATAAATAAAAAGTTCCCATCATATCGAAAAGAGTAAGGTAAGGATTAAAATTACAGGCGAATAGTAGATCCCAGAATCAGATTTTGATCTCTATATGATTCAAGGAATTCGAGCAAGCAAAGTCGCCCAAAATAGAAGAGTTTCGAAGTATAATCTAAAATTTTGCTTTATATAAATTTAAACTCTGAAATCACTAAACAGTATTTTAAATTATGGAGCTCATCGTCCATTAATAGCATACTTTCCACAGAATTTAGTTTTTGCAAAATAATTCTTTAAGAGATACAAAAAATTTGCCAGAAAATATTTTGAAGTCAAAACTTGGAGTAAAACGTTCGTGTCAATGCTGAAAGCACCAATGAAATATGCTGAAAAAACACCGTTGCTAGATAATCAAATAAAAAAATGAAATGAAAAAAATCATTTGGTTGAAAGAGTCTGTAGAAAATTTTCTTAAACTTATAAAAGTTTTTAAAAACTCATCTGGAAAATTCCAGCTATTTCCTCAGCAGCAATGCTCATGTCATACCGAACATCAGTTACATAATTTTTTCCTAAAGGATAAAGTCGGAAGCAATGCAATTCAAAAGACAAATGTTTGGAAGGTGAGCACCTCAACGTGAGCAGTACTTTACCATCCATTCGATGCATGGATAAAAAAATGCATCTATCGATGATCACTTTTAAGATTGTGATCTTTAAACGATCTTTAAAGACGCTAATAACAGCTGCTGGGATAAAACGACCTATTATGGAAAATTCGAATCCTCATATTTTTATAGATATCCTTCCTTAGACATTTCATTTATACACCTTTCCCCAACAAATGTATTGCAAGAGATTCTATCTTTATAGCCAGAATGAAAATATGTAGGGATTATGAAGAGAAACTCCAAAGACGGCATATCACTACAACTTTTGAACACTGTTGACAACACTACTGAAGTTATAAGTTAGAAAAAAGATCTATCACTTTCCAGTCTACTTACTAAACCAGGCCAGGGACGGTGAACAGGGACTACGGTCAAACATTTAAACTTTTAGTTTCGTATCTCTGCATATCCTCCAGTAGAGATTTTTCAATCATTTCCGCAAAAACACTGCAGAACACATACGCCAATTAAATGCCAAAAAATCTTTATGTGGACTAACGAGACCGGAGTAAAATCAGTTAGAGATCTTCATGGGAATCAAACAAGTATCAGTGAAAGGTAAATTAAAATATTACAGACAAAACCCATCATCAGAAACCGCCAGCTTTTACTGAACTGTTTTTACATAAGCATCCAGAATTTCGATCAATGCTTCAGCAATCTTTCATCAATGATTACAAAAAATCACTTTGATCATTTAGAGTGAACAGTAATAAGTAATGCACAGTACACAAACACTTTATATAGTAGCACTTTTCATAGAAGTTGTTACAAAGGCGTTTTCGTTTCTTGCAAACAGACAATCAAGATCAACAAATAGTAACCAACACAGAATCAATGGAAGGCAGTATCCACTACAGTAACGCGAATTACAACTGGTATGATCTGAGATAAAATAACTGTCTGAGACATGTAAATTTCCTAATCTTCAACAAACTAAATTTGGAACTTCATTCACTAGAACAAACCAGTTATAGTGGAACAAAGAACTGAAGGATTTAAAAGCCTAAAATATCCCTAAAATTGTTGATGACAAACAGCTGAAGGAAAAACAAGGAAATCAGCTTGAAAGTAGGTATTTTTAAACTAGGAAAGAAACATTCCTCATTCGGAAATAACATATCACATACTGATGTAACAAAATGAACATAATTTAACAAATTGTAAAACCCCCACCTTAAAACAAAATATTAAAAAAAAGGAAATGGAGTGTTTCAGAAATACAGACAAACGTATCACTCATCATTTTCTAAACTCAGATCATCAATATTAAACGCAGAATCGTCGTCAAACTGATCATCATCTTCGTCATCGCTCCAAGCTATTACTCCTTCTTGATTTCTTATTTCTGCATCTTGTACTACCTGAACAAGCATTAAAACGACCATAATAACAGAAAGGACATAGAATATTCAATTAATGCAATGAAAAAATTCCCCACTCAGGAAATGAATTATACAAATGTTTTCGCTATACGACATGCACGTTGATTTTCAATAATTCCAGCAGAAATTAAGCAGTGTTGTGTGTATGAAAAACACTTACTTCGGGCTGCAGTTGAACAGTATTTCCAACGACGTCCGGTCCTCCATCTGAAGGAACGATATCTGGTCGGGCACGATCGCGTACAATATCTGGGCCCATGGCTGCATCCACTAAATTCCGCTGAAGTACAAAATCAATATTATCTTGAACAAAAAAAAAAATTAATTTTGAAATGCTTGAAATGAAGCCTTTAAATTCTTGAATGTTGAATTCGTGAAAAGTTTTTGAATGCAGCCTTTGTTCCTTCATTTCAATTCCTATTCGTAATGTAGCAGTCGTAATCTTACATAAGTGTTCCAAAGTGGTTCAGTGATGTTATATGGAAAAATGGTACCTCCTCTTCGCTGTCTTCAGTAACATCAGAATTTATATCGGTTGGAGCTGTGATCCCTAGAGTGGATGAGAGAGCTGCTGAAGAATGAGATACTGATTTTGTGCAATTATATTGCCCTGACAGATATTTGGAAGAGTCGCTTGCTACAGCTGTTGAATCAGTTTGAGAATTTGAGGTTGTGGAAGACTTGTAAAGAGTTTTAGGCGAAATCTGCGATAATGGAGTAGTCGAACTCGTAAGCAGTGCTCTCGAGGAATCTAGAATAGTCTGTGCATTGCCGGATAGCAAGGTTGAGTTGGTTGGAGTATGTGATGCTTCTATAACCTTGCTGTCCAGAACAGTAATTCCGTTTCTCAATAATTCTGCAGCTCCATTTTCATGAAAGATTAACGCACCTGAAACACATCCTCATAAAAACTTTCAACACTTTTCGGAATTGCTAGTAGTTCACCAACCTGATTTTTCTGCCTCCGCCATTTCCTCAAGAATGTTACGCTGTGCATTAGGTGGTGGATGTGCTGACGCTTTAATTGGCAACTTCACTAATTCTTTGAGAAACCGCTCAGCTTTCAGTGTTTCACTGAAATCCGAGAAAAGATTCGGATATTTTGACGGTTCCGCGAGACTTTCACCAATGTTCTATAATGAAGGACCAAAACTCAAAGACAACAGATCAAAATTCCAAAAGAAAACTAAAAACAAGGACGGAAAATACAACAAAAACCTTCTGTCCGTTCAGTATTTTACGGGAGAACTTCTCCTTCCATAATGACACAACGCGATCAACCTGAAACATGAAGTTCTACATTTAGAATGAAATCTCCCAAAAAAAGACAAATAACAGCATAAGTCCGTTTACGGAAAAAAATAATAACAAGCACTATAATGACGTTAATTGTGTTTACACTAACCTGAGATGGACAGTAGGTGCGTGCAAAGAACGTAGCCTCTGGAAGGCGGTCCGTTGAAATCAAAATCTCCAAACATTTGTTCAAGTCACCGAGCATAAGGTATGAAAGGAAAGATGAGTTATGTTGCGCCGAAAGTTGTGCATCGGATGCTAGCTTAGACAACTAGAAAACAGGAAAAATAGCATAAATTGATACAGCGTGCCTCATTTATGCCTCCTCTCATTTGGTTTGTGTTCCAAATATTGTTTCTCTTTTTTTTTTTTCCACTAAATATAATGTGCAGCAGAGAGCTAATGTCAAACAAAGTAAACCATGCATGTAAATACTTAAAGATATAAGCGGGTAATGTGCGCGTCACACTAATACTAAAAGATTAATAGTGTCGCCTAACAATAACAATAATTCGGTGTCATGAAGATTGCTAATTCCAATTATGAGTCTCAAAAAATATATTCGAAAGGAAAATTTTTTAAGAAACACATACCAACGCAGCTGACCCAGCAGATGTTGCTAACAATAACAATCCACCATAATCACGGGCCCGGCCAAGACATTCCCCGGCTAACATAAGTTCGCTCTGCAGTGTAGCTGCTTGAGAAAGCTGTCGCCATTTTTCCTCCGAATCAGCAGTTACGGCAAGATCATACGCCAGTTTTAAATCTCCAAGGGAAAGAGCAAGCTCAAAACGATGGTCTGGATCCTGACTAACCACCAGCGCTTGCTTCTTGAATCCTTGTTTCTCGAGGAAGTGCGCCACACGAGTTCGATGATCACGTGGTATTATTGGTAACATCTTCAAAATGTGGTACTGCTCGGGAGAAATGTTAAAATATCCAGGAATGAACGTTAAATATTTAAATTCAGTAAAAACGAAGCTAATACCGACTTACGATTTCAAGTATCAACTTTCAGAAACCTTACGGTATTTGCTGTGTCAAAATCACGACGCATAACTGCAGTTTGGTACTCAAGTACTGATAACAGCAAACGATAGGAGACGAAATTATGGTCTTTATCACACAGGTACAGCCTGCTTTCCTTTGGGGTATAACCCAGCTAAAATAATAGAAAAACGAGTAAAGTCCGCATTGGGAAAATATTTTGGACTTCACAGAGAGAAAAATAAAAACTGCAAGAGGAAAAAAAAGCCATTTCTGCTCTTATTTGTCCTATTACGTTAATGGTTATGATTTTGCTCGTATTTCTGCTATTATATTAATGGCTATGATTTTGACGCTCTACTAAGTGAAAGTTTCCAACTCACTAAATAGAGAGGACGATCCATATGGGCAATAGTGACTATTTCTCCCCCAACATAATAGTTCAGCCGATTTAGGTCAGTCGTAAATATGAAGCAATCACCAACCCACATAGCTGTCTTGATACTCTCCTGTACTTCACCTGGAAGGTAGAAAAAAGTGCAATTAACAATTTTATTACTAAAACATTTGCTTCAAAGATGGAATTAGTGAGTACCAAAAATTTCTATCTGACTTGAACAAATTTCACTTTTTCAGGGTAACTCTTACGCTGAATGTTCATTGTCAGTGCAAAAAACATTAGGGGACACATGAAATATAATATAAGTAAAGTCAAAAAACCATTTTTATCAAGTCATATGGCTGGAAATAACGTAATAGAACAGCAACGTGGGTTGCTCCTTACAAAAATCTGCATACCGATGACGTCGAAAGCATCGTCAATACCATCTATATCAGTTGATCTTACATTTTCTACCGCTTCCTTATTATATTTCAGTATGTAAAATGTATCGTCACTAGCAATTGAAACCTACAATATGTGCATAAGATAGGTTTAATACATCTTTTTGCTGTAAATTAAAAAAAAAAAAGAAAAAGAAAAAACTGATTAGGCTTTGTAAACCACGTAAAACAGATTGTTTTAAAGTGTACCATTTCAGCGCTGTCAGACCAATAAACATGTTTGGCCGATATTTCTATTCGACGGATCAAAAATCCTGTTTCCCAATCAAAAAAGCATAAGGCATTCACAGAACGAGCAGCAATGAGTGGTCCACCTTCTATGCCTTCCATAATCATATCAGGACGTAACGTGCGTACTTCCTGTAAGTCATAAATACTTAGAATACAGAAAGAAAAAATATTTGGACGCCAATATGCATTTGAAAGTAAATAAACCTTGAAATTTTTGAAAATTTTAATGCTCGATGCTGATTCACGGACTGCATATTCTGAAGGATCGGTACTCCACACAAATTCTAAACCAGAGCCAAAAGCCTGGAATATTCGAAAATCATACACTGACAAGATGATTGTGTTATGCGTAATAGAAACCAAACCATACAAACCTTGCTAATTTAGCTTTCAAGAGTCACTTAAAAAGTGATACTCACTAACCTGCTAATGTGAGCTTTCTAATCAATCCTTATCACTACCTAGATCGTGATTAAGGTGTCAGTAACTTGAATATTACCTGGAACAAATATCAAAAATGAAAACGCATCCTTTAAACTACCTTATTACGCAAGGCCATCGCAGTGTAGACAATATATTCACCATCACCACAAGCGACTACATAACGTCCGTTAGAGTTATGAGCCAACGTTTGCGGGTATATTTCGCATGAACCTATATCTTTTATCGACAGCGAAATACGCTCACCATCTGTAATAAAAATGGAAAATCAAAAAATACAAAACTCGCAAGGTATCAAGTTTACAACAACTGCCAGAAGCGAAAAATAAACGATGGACCAAGAACTGCACACAAATTTCGGAGGGATCACCGACGAGATATCAAAACTTAAATGGAGACAGTCAGTAAAGACGGAAAAATTAAAATCGGACAAAATCAAAACATAACATCGATAGCGCGAAAGAACACATCGATAAAATGACGATTGCTTCATGTGCATTTAATTGAAAAGTGTAAATTTCAGAATAAATTTATCGGTGAATAATAAGGCGACCTTGCATCTGTTCCAACGTGGCAGCATCAAGTGTCTTCAGATTAGCTTGTTGCATTTCGGAATGCTTAGCCCATAAAATCTTTCCACTTGAATCCATACTAACAGCTGGTTCTTCCCTACCCAATTTAACTGTTACTGAGCCTTCATCATAGCCGATAGCAATTGTATTTGAGCCTCGTAAGGCGTGAATGCACCAAACACGTTCAAGGCCATAATTGAGAGTCGTTTCCAACCTATATGTACATGAAACTGTACAAAAAGCATAAAACTAATAGTTAATTTTGACTTCTCATCAATAATTTGTACACGACGCAGAACAATACAATGGAATAGCGCTACGTACCTATACGTACTGGCATGCCACAACCTAACTGTCGAATCTTCTGAACCAGTAATAATAACCGGTAACTCCGGATGGAAGCAAACCGCTGATACATTCTGTGCATGCCCATCCAGAGTAGCAACACATGTTTTATTCTGGTAATCCCATATTTTAACGAGACGATCATCTGCACCCGAAATCAGATATGGTCTATCACCACCGTGATAATAATCAACACAATTTACACCTTTTTCATGACCTTCCAAAGTAAAATTTGCTGTAGGGCTACCAAACTGCCAAACTTTCAATGTCTTATCAAGCGAGGCAGTTGCAAAAGTATTGTTGTCTTTTGGATTGATAACCAACTGCATTACATAATGGGTATGGCCTGAAATGAAGTTATAAGGTTGATTAGTTAAGCTATCAGGAAAGATCAGTATCAGGACCATGTTAGGAAAGAATTAGCCCTACAATCCCCCTCTTTATTTCAAGCTTTTCATTCTTAGGAAAAAAGAAGAAATTCAGGAAACAACCTTCAAAGGTCTGCTTCACACTCCATTTATTATCCCAATCCCAAAGTTTGATGAGCATATCATCACTCGAAGTCAAAATGAAAGGTTGAGATGGATGAACAGCAATGGATCGCAGGTAATCGGAATGTGCTTCAAACTGATGTATTCGTTCCAGGGTATTGTAATTAAAAATACGGATATGCATGTCATCAGATCCTGTTATTATCCAATTTTTGCGCGGAACAAATTTTGCGCATCGCACTGGTAGTTCGCAAACCTGAGGAGTAAGTTTCATTAGTGAAAGAGGCTGGTATAATACTAAGCTTATTCCGTATCTTAATACTTTGTAGTGTATACTCACAAAGAACGAGATATGTACTGGCGTAGTTGTCTAAGGAAGATGGAAACTGCAACGAGTTAAACCATAAAATTTATGAACTCTGAAAACATTAAGTTCGTGGGACTGTAATACCAGCTTAGTTCTTCAGATTCAAAAATTTCGGAAATTATTCAAGCATAAAAACCTCGAAGGATTTGACAAGCTGCTGATTTTCGTAATTCCATACATGAACGTTGCCGTTGTAAAGGGCCACAAGCATCCATGTTTCAGCTGGATGCAAATCAACGCATTTGACGCGATCTGATCTGGCCAACAATTTCTTTTTCACATCCAGTCGTAGAGGCATACTTTCAGGAAATTATAACTGATTATTTGTTTGTAAACTGACATGATTCTCCGAAATTGCAAATGTTTACGTCTCTCACAGTGAAGAATGAAGATTTCCAGAAGCCGTTTAAAAGAGAAAATCAATAACAAGAGTGCCCAACAAAATCAAAGAACCACCAAATTTGCATGATACTTCAAAACAGAAACGAGCGGAGAAATTTAGCTCCTGGAAATCTGCTCTAAAAATTCCATCTAACGCCACCTTCCCCTCCCCCCCTCCACCTTACCCAACAGACCCCGCCGTAGCCAACACGAATGTCAGAGAGATAAATCAACGTTCTGAAATGAAAACGTTGGATCTCAGACGATTCATCTTACGTTTTTCCCACTGTGTTTCCTTTAGACGGTATGGGACGCATAGATTTGGCTTCTTTAAAGGCAACATTGTCACCCTTCCGTGAATATTATGCGTATTGGATTTCCGTGGAAGTGCCTTTTGGATTATGGATGTTACAGCTCGATGGCATTACAGAATGTGTAACAAAGGAGGCTGTGAGTAAAGAAATAGCAGCAGAGGAGGAAGTAAAAATAAGAAAATTCTTGTTAAAGTGAGCTGCAATATCGTGTTTACGATCACAGAAGAAAGAGGAGGCAATGTTATCATAAAGTGATCAAGAAATTGTCAAATGAACTACGAACAACAATCTTAGCGCTCAGCAAATACAACAGCAACGATGCTGAAATACTGCGGTACGTGGCGGGTCTAAAGACGAGTTGCCAAAACACGATGTGCTTGTATGCACGTCTGGATTGTAAAGACAGAAAAGTGACTGTAAGACAGTATATTCTACATTGTGGTGTAAGATAGTATAGTACGTGGTACATGAACCGAGTCCCGAATTGTATGGGATGTTTGCTAGTGGCACAAGTTACGCGCAGCTTCTTCTTTTGGTAGGGTGTGGATTTAATGGGATGAAAGGTTTGAAGGAGAACAGGACACATAATTGGGAAGAATGATGCTGTACAAAGTAGATGGTTGGTTAGCTAATTTCAGAAAGAATCAGCTGCATTTCGGACTTTTTATGGTTATCGGTTTGATTTTATCTTGATCCTTTCAGTTGATTCGTTTGTTTTTGCTAACTCAAACTATCTTGAACAAAGTCTCTAGTAATTATTGAAAGCATTTCCAGGTTTGAATCATATAGTGGTGATTTAGCAAAAATAAGCAATGGTCGACCGCTTAGGTTTGTCCTTATAACTTCTAATCCAAATTGTTAATGCTTCATGTTTCTTTCGGTTATTTCTCACAACAAATCTGCTACGAACGGAAACGAAACAAAAAAGAACAACGTCATTAGTTTAGGAAGGAAAATAATTTCTATCCTGACTATATTTGATTAAGAATGGAGTGGGTTGTTCGAACATGCGATAACACTTCAAACAAAAAAAGATTGTCAGTTTTAGTTGTTAAAATAGCAGCGCTAAACATGGCTATTGAAACGCTTACATAAGCTAAGACGCTTATTTAGAGTAATTTGGATTGTACTTAGACTTCCAACCACATACAGTTAAAGCTTAGATTAATTAGAACTAAGCAAACGAGTACCATTTGGTCTCTATCACGGCTTTTCAGCTGAAGTTCTCTAAATCTTATTCACTTACATTTATTCATGGTATAAAAACAGCAACTTATTTTACAGTGAATAGTGAAGTAAATACTCGCCGTATTTTAAATGTTGAGGCTTGTTTCGGAAGTACTGGTCAGCAGTTAGCAGCATATGGACGAGTTTTGGTCGGTGAAGGAGTATTGGTGAAAATGTGTAGGTGAGTGCGAAGAAAGTTCGGTAAATTTGGCGGTATCTGAAGATCGGCAGTTATAGTTGTTTTTAGGAAGAAGCCCAAGCCGCGTCAGTTTTTCCTTTTCAATGATATTTTGGTTTATGGCAATATTTTAATCTCAAAAAAACGTTACAACAAACAACATGTAATTCCACTGGAAGAAGTGCAGCTGCAAGATCTTGAAGATGAGGGCGGTAATATGTTTTTTTTTCTTTTTGTTCAATAAAATGCTTCATCCATGAAAGATGTCCTTTTATTAATGAAAGTCTGTCCATGAGTTTCAGCTATAAGGGAGACGAGCACCAAACATATGTTCCAGAGATTCGAACATTATTTTCGAAAATAAATGTGTAACTTTCGGTTATTGTGTGTGCAAAAGTTTTCATTAGATTTTTTTTCTATTAAGATATGAAGAATGGTTGGCTTATTAAAACGAAATTGAAGTCCTTCGCTGTTTTTGCAGCAACAAGTACAGAGAAAAAGGAATGGATTTTACACATTGAACGTTGCGTACATGATATTCTTACTAGAGGTAGCCTATTCTTTGATATTTTACCATTTCATTTATGCGACTCAATTAATTCGAAAAGTTAAATTTTGGTCAATAAATATTGGTGCAGTTTATTTAGCGTTTTCATTTTTTTTGATGGACATTGAAACATATTGTCAAAATTAATCACGTTCGTTATTAAGGTTTAAATTGTTCCAGGTGGAAAAAAACCCGCGACTGAACATGCTGCAGTTTGGGTTCCTGATGGTGAAGCAACTAAATGCATGGCTTGTCAAAGGACGCAGTTCACCGTGATACAGCGTAGGGTGTGTGCCCTCACTAATCTATTTTCAGCATAGTAGCATTTTTTCCCACGATTGCTGTATTCTCTAAAATTCTTTGTTTTTGGAAAGGAAAAAGTGATGCTTTCATTTTACTAGAACATTTACTGTATAGTGAGGTCTGCAAGCAAACAGGAGGTAGCATGCCACTTGACCTGACCTTTTAGTTTGAGTCTGCTCGTGCAATTTTAAGACCTTCAAATACCAGTTCTTCCGTGACAGTTGACTGTGGTAGGGAAGGTCTTTCATCCTTTATGCTTTGAAATCTCTATTTTTACAAGTTCATCGTTGCTTTTTCAATTTATACTTGACGAAATATTTCCTGCAGTACAAAAATTGTTGCTAGCAATGAATGGCTGAAAAATAAATATTATCCAAAATTTTAAAGTAAATTAGTGACTTGAGGATGAGGTAGGGTAAAGAAAAAACGAATTCCTAACAAATTTGCATTAAGTAGTTCATTACAATTCAGTAACTTTTCAGCACCACTGTCGGGCTTGTGGTAATGTCGTATGCGGTATGTGCTCTTCACACAGTTATCGTATTCCTGTGAGCAAAAGACCTGTTCGCGTTTGTGACACCGTTAGTTTCTTTTTCTTTTTTTTTTTTTTTTCACAAGATACAGCTTTTTTTAGTGTCGAAATCTCTTTGTTTTATTATTTATTCAATTAAGTGTTTCGCAAAATTTGTCTCGAAGGATTCTGGGCATTCAAATGCGATTTCTTCTGGACGAAGCGTGTTAAATGATGGATCAAGTGATTCTGAGGATGAGGATAAAAATGTTACTTACGACCTGCAGGTTCTCTGTAGTATTAGAAACTTATTATACATTGTTGTAGGACGACGAAATTTCGACGGTTCTCACCTATTTTGATTTTACATGCAAAATTTTGGGAATTTCTGGTATTTTTCTTCATTTATCATGATCTTAAATCTTCATTCAAACTTTATAATCCTTTCAGCCCACATTTTATAGCAGAATTGGATATGGTGAAGAGAAAAAAAATGGACATCCTTCGTGAAATAGTCATTCTTAAAATCCGAGACTGTAATCCTTTGTTATATGAGTATATACAATAACATGGAAAACGTTATCGATGATTGCGTATAATTTTCATGTCGTGTTTTCTGATGATGCCTTAATGAAATATTTTTGGTAAAGTTTCAGAAATGTTCCATTTTGTTCATAAAATTTTTGATCTAGATGTTACTATCGACTTGTACCATAGTTTACTTCCTCTTATGATTTTTGTTCAACTGTCTGTTTGCGCATTTCGGTAACATTACTTACAGTAGCATCACTTTTGTATATTTTAGTGACTCTCTGTTGTAATGTGACCATCACTCTGAGTGGATGAAAAAAGCCCTTCCAATGTTAGGAGTGTATCACAGATCTCGGAATGAAGTGACAAAGTACTTCCATATTATATCATTTTTTATCGAACTTTTTATTTACTCGAAAACTGGTTACAGTTGGGTTATTAGAATGAAGGGATATTTCAGTTTTATAGTTCTGTTTCTAGTAAGATTTTAAGTTCCTTTTATTATGTATTTCGGTGTCTTATCCCTTCATTTCTTTTCCATTTCTCACCTATCTCTTTCCATTTCAATTCCGAATCATTCCCAATGTCTTTGGGTAATCAAGGTGTAACTCCTATCTTTTTGACCCTTCAAATATTTTTGATTGCAGGGCGGTGTTGATGCCTATGTGCTAACTTTGTAGGCATTTTGTTAATTGTCATCTGAACGGGAAAGCAAAAGAAGGTGGAATCTTCTCCCAAGCCCTCAGGGCTTGTGGTGAGCAGGAGAAAGCGTTAGTGAGTACATGAAAGTAATCTTTGATTTTTTTTTTTGTCGATGCTTTGCATTTGTGATTCTATTTTAGGCAGGTTGCTTTTACTGAGTAATGGTAATTATTTTTCCTGGAAATGAATGGAAACATTTGGTAGCTCCTGATTAAATTTTCGGTGGTTGCAGTAACATAGTCTATTAAATTTGGAATAGACATGTTTTATAGCATAACATATCTTAAAAACTCTGACATTGGCAGGATAAAGTGGCGAATGGCGAATCGACTTAGCTGTCTAGCGGTTTCTTTGTCATTACATTTACTGTTTATAATTTCTAAAATGTATTGTCATTTAACATATTTCTCATTCCAAAAGGCTTTTTTTTCTTTTTGACGAAGATTTTGACATACGCATGCATGTCTGGATACAATGAAATGAAAAGCATAAGTCATAAATCAGCTAGGTAAAACAACTTAAAAAATTTTGTGAAGAGTGGCACATTTTTGTGCATCGGAGCGTGGATGCTGACTACGCCATAGTTGATATCTTTTGATGTGCCACTTATATACTTGTTTTAATTCTTCTGTTTTAGAGTTTACAAGTTTGTACTTCGGTGTGTGAGTCGCATTTCATACGCTTTAGTTAATTCTGAAAAAAAGCAAATTGATAACTTTTCTGCTGTGGAAGCCTAGCAATAATGTTGTAAATGAGCCAGCTAATGGGATTTGTGCAGGTTGTTTTCCAATGGTTTACGGTTGATGTGGTTGTTTGATTTCTTCGACGGAGACAGTTGTAATTTTTCGGAAAGAACTCTTCCAGGTGAAAGGCTTGTTTCTGACCGTTTACAACAATTTTTCTGCTATATATATTTTGCTAACCGGGAAAGAGTTCCTAAGTTTTGTATGAGATAATTGGATGTTGAATCCGACAGCTCCGAAGGGATTTAAATATGGTTAATTAAAAATAGAACTGTGGTTACATGTGTGGAATACTATTTATGCAAGAAAGAGCTATGGAATTGTCATTCTTTCAGAATTCACGTTGCACATGCTCGTCATCCAGTGATTCATTGTTTAAATATTGGTAGTGAATTATGGTGATAGCTAAGCCTACCTTATGGTTCAGATTTCTCCGCCATTCTGACACTCTAAGGATCTTGCCCGTGCAAATAGTGCAAATGCGTGGGTAATGAGCGCATGAGGATAGATCGAATTATTTCAGATTGACTAGTTCAGGAAAAAAAAAGCTTTTAGAATTGTATTGTGTCGATGAAACTCTCTGGTTGGATAAAGAAAAAGCACATGTGAAACGTATAGAGAACTTATTCATGTAGCAGTTGGTATGGCTCCCCGTTCTCACTTTTTACATACTGCATTCCACTTCCAACTGAGCCATTAAAATCAGTTTCACCTGCCGACCAACTTCATCCTCCTTTAGCTTACAACTTCACTTATCTAAAATAAACACTTCGTTCTCGAATACGTGTTTGACCTTTACCTCATCCCTTCCTTCCCTCCCTGCTCTTTAAGTTCCTGAAATAGACTAGAGCAATTTGAACAGAACAAATGAAAATGAGGATGCGTTGCGGTTTGTTTCCATGGAAAAGTTTGTTAAACCTTTCATTCCCTCGTCATCCTTTCCACGAATTTGTAAAAGTATGTGCTGAATAGTCTTTCTAAGAGAAGCTAGAGTGGAAAAAACGTAAAACTAGAAATGCTTAATTAGAGCTTGAACTCCCAAACTTTCCTTGTATTTTGTTTTATTGAAATTATTTTGAATAAGACTTTGACATTCAGGTTGCCGTTCATAAGTGGGAATTCTGAATTCTTTTATTAAGGCCTACGTGTCGACAGAACTCTCTGGTTGGATAAAGAAGAAGCACATATAATTACCGAAAACTGTATTGCATAATGTTTTCGCGACACAATGAGAAAGAAAAAGCTTTAGTTTTTATGGCCTTTAGTTTTGAAGAAGTTCCAGATAATTTGTCAAAGTTTCCGGTAATTATCTTGGAATGATAACTGGTACCCGAATAACCTCATCAATCCGAATTTCGATTTTGTTATGACATCATCAAGATTTACTGTAAGGAGCATCAAATGTTTTTTTCCAATTATATAACGTCCCCCCTACCCACCTTTTTAGAAGTATGAACTTTCACTGTGGTGATGAAGCTCGAGAAATCCTGACATGACCCAACAATTAATTTCAAGCACTTGTGTTTATTGTAAAAAGTTTCTGATTATGGCAATATAAAAAGAAATAAGGAAACAATACACGCTTGTCCTATTTTCTCTTTCGTTATCCGTTATTTTTAAGGAATCCACTGAGATTTGATGATGGTGTGACAAATGGATAGGGCCGCTCAGTCATGTTACCTTAAGATTATTGAAATTAGTGTTTTTGTGTTCTTCTTTTTTTATTTCTCAGGAAGACTACTTCCAAATCAATAAACCAAGCTTTCTTCGCATGTAATTTGCTTTTTTTGCGCATCAGTTAATTGCAATAGTTGTTTGAAATTCAAAAGCAGATCTTAATGAGATAATGAATAGATCGAAAAGTCATCAGTCTCAGTGCTACAATTCGTTTTTGACGAAGCACATGAGAAAAGAACAATAGAGAATATCTCTATTTAAATGGTTTGGAAACACTTCAATTGGTAACTTACACGCAAATCTATTACTAAGTTGATTTTTGTTTTTAAATATGGTCCAAAATAAATTTTTTATTTAATTTGACAAGGGTGATAAATTGCAATGAAAATTTTGCAAGGGAAGCAGAGATAGTCAACCTCTACTTTGTAAAACCTTTTTTAACGTATTGGAATTGAATTTTCTGAAGCTACAAAGTTCGCGTGTTATTAGTAAATTTTAATAGGACCGAGACAAATGACTGTCATGTTGAGGCCTACTTGTATCATTTTTCTATTTCTCTTCTTCAATGTTTTGATGATCTCGGTACACTCTCACCAACAATAACTTTTATTGGCGTCCATGTTATATCAGGAATTTGCCATATCTAATCCTTAAGCATGTCTCCTTTCTTTTTTTGGATTACAACGTCACTAAATCAATTTTCATTTTCTGCAAGTAAAACTAAAATGGGACTTTGAAAATAAAATTCAGCCAGTGTGAGTGGAGTTTCTAGCAATTTCGACCTAATTTGTTTTTTATTCACTTCATGATGATTGAGGGCACAGTTTTTAACTCGTCTAAAGTCTGCAAATATCTGACGATTGGGTATTTCTGTTATACTACTCTTTCGTATTTAAAATCAATAAACAAAGATGAATAAGACGAAATTTTATTGACCGCATAAATTCCATCCTTCTTATAATGAAATAAATACTAAATACTACTTAAGTTACCAAATTTATTGTTTTTTGTTAATTCCATTTTTGAAGATCATAAAGCTGTATTTGAAAGGAAGTTCATGATATAATTTTCTTTGGGGCTGTTATCTTAGTTTCATTTTCTTATTTCTTCTTTAATATACTTATCATTTAATAAATACTTTGCTTGTGCATTATAGCGCTTGCCAATTGTAAGATATTTTAGCAATGCCATCTTCTGAATCCTTTAGTCCATTTCCCTGATGCTATTTGTCCATTTTCTTTTCCTGTAACATCTATTTTGGAAAATTCCTTTTCCTCCTCTCTTATTACTGCTGGAAATCAAGAAGTAGTTTACTCTATCTAAACTACATGAAAAATACGACTATTTGATTCTAAAAAAGTTTTACAAAGCGCAGTGTAAGAATGCAAAGCAAGAACTGAAAATGCATGACGACCATTGAGTATAATCGCGTACTCTCGTGATAATTACAATCGAAAACTCTTGGTTAGAATGGACTTGAAATTAATGAAATGACCTTCATTACCTTGAAATGAAGTAGTTTTTTTATACTCATTGACAAATGAACTAAGTATGTTGGCGGCCATATTTTAAAATTTTATAAAAATAATGAAGCAAGTTTATAAGGTTTGTTTTGCCACAAATGAAAGTTTTTCTTGTTGAATAATCTAAATCATTCGATTGCACTTTTCAGGTTTTGGTCCAACATAATATTTTAAAAAATGAGAAATTCGTCAAGCAAACTTTGAAAATTTTTAAAGTAGGTTTATGGAAAAGATTATTTCTAATATTTCCAGGAGGAAATCAGAAAAAATGTCGTCCACATCAGCGTACAATCGAACATCATCCTACAATCGGACATATGAAAAGCGAATTATTGAACAAAGCCCAAAAATCACCGGTACAGGTTTACCGTTGCATGTATCCAGCATGGGGTCACCGTTGCATGTATCCACCTCCAGTTATCAGGTGCTTCTTTTTGCTCTCAATTTAGTGCAAAAATTTCAGTTTTTCCGCTGTTATTTCATGAAATTCATATTCGATTTGTTTAAGCCAAATTTGTAATTTCAACTTTTCGATGGTCCCAACATTCGATTTTTTTCACAAAAACATTTCAATTTCAATTTCTTCTTAAGAGAATGAACGTTGTAGTTTATTGAAAAATTCCTATTAATTAATGCAAGAAGTCAATGAAGTCAGGTTTACAGTCGCCACCCATCACATTAACATCGATGAATATGTCAGCAGCAGGAACAGGCCTGATAACATCCCATCAGCAGAGCGACGATTCTTTTTACGTGCAGATGGATTTATCGCAATTCAGACCGGATGATCTAAAAGTAAGTCTCACTTTAGAAATGTTTTAAAAGTTTTTAATGTCTTTATTTTAATCCATTAACGGTTTCGGCCATCCCTGTTGACCATTGGATTCGTTGTAGTCTAAAGCCTGGTCTCATATTTCAATACGTTGTCGTTGTCTTTGCTATATTTTCTTCGTATCGGCGGCGGCATGCAGAATTTCCGATCAGAAAAGACTTTTCCTCCCTCTTCTCTTCCTACTGTTTCAAAAGTGAGCTTCCATACGCCAAGGTAATCACTTGTACATTCGAAAGGTTATAGTATAATAATGCCATGATCACTTACGTCTCTCAGAATGAGGCGTTGTGCATAAAGGATGTTATTCCGAACCCTTATGGATTCTGGATCGAATCTCTCTGATTTATTTTTTATGTCTTACCCGTGATTTCAAAAACTGAGTTTAGGGAAAACTACAGTTACAGCTGCAGAAGTAAATCAAAAATTTCCATATCCTTTTTGCTCATTTTTCCATTTATTTACAAAACGTTTTCCAGAAAAACGATCAATTCAAAGCTAAAATTTTTTTAGTTGGATTTTGCTTCAGAATTTTCAATTTTTAGTTGTAAAAGTAAAATTATTTAACTCGGTTATTCTATTTGTAATAAATTGCATTATTTTTCTTTCGGTCTTTCTGATTAAAAATGGTCTTTGAAGAAAAATCTTTTCTTCTCTTCCTTTTTATGCCGTTAATCCTTCTGTTTTTGACAGCTAATGGATCTGAAGCTATTTTGCAACTTTAGTAACTATTAACTTTGAACTGGGAGCTCTTGGAAAAATCGAGATTTAAAAATCAAGAAGTATTGAAAATGAAATTCAAATGTATAACGAAGCTGTATGTGAATCAAAATTCAGGTATCGGTAGCAAATTCCTACATAATCGTCGAAGCAAGACATGGTGAACGAGAGGATGAATTTGGTCTCGTGGAACGACTTTTGATTAGGTCCATTTTCTACTGAAAGATTTCTTGAAAATCAAAAAAAGAAGACATAGTACAGTGGATTTTACATTCTGTATGCATTTAGGAAATTTCCATTACCTTCAAACGTACCAGCAGATGCAGTTACTAGCAATCTTACTGCAGATGGACATCTTAGTGTTACTGCAAACGCCCCGCGCCAAAAGGTTAATTTTATGACCGAACTATAATGCAACAAAGAATCGGTTGTAATGTATCATAATCATATCCGTTACAACCATTTGTACAAGTTATATGTGACTTAGCATGATTCATTAGGTTGATCATGTGGCAAGGACGATTCCGATCAAAATGGTATCCAACGTGATTAAAACAGAAATTAAATCACAAAATTCAACAGCAAACGAGCAATCACCGCTTCAGGGATAAGTCTTGTTTGCTTTCACGAAATGTTCAGAAGCTTACATCATTTTATGTGCTTCTCCCTTACTACTTTTTCATACCTATGAGAAAAGTTAGACCTTCGTTTCTAAAACTTTATTCAAATTATATAAGTGATATCGCGAATGACAAGAGTTCTAGAAATATCAACTTTATATATATATGGTTGGCAGCAAAAAAATTAGTTATCGATTTTTATCAGTTTCAAGTCGATGCAAGCTTGGCTGTTGCAAGCGCATTGAGCAACAGTTTGCATGACAAGCTTAAATGATAAAACCAGCATCAGCTTATATTGATAATTGTTTTCTTAATAATCGTTGTAATCCGTTGCTTCCGTGAAATATTTATTATAAAATAAAAGTTCCTACCTGTTTCAACACTAATAAAAAAACTATTACTTCAGATTCATCCATAATGTTTGCAAGTTCGTGCATATTTTGCTGAGACATTCATAAATAATATGAAAAGGATGATTTTTCCTGAAGTTTTAAATAAACTATTGTAGTATACGCAGGAACTATAACAAGCACTAAAGGCAATAATTACGTTTATTAGGACTGTCAAGAAGTAACTTTAGGATATTTTTGAGCTATACCGGATCACTATGTTACTTTACTCAAGTTAAATTAACTTTGATAAACTTAAAACCTTCTTTTTACCAATATAATGGCAATAGCATATGCGCTACTAAAAATAGAAATGGAAACAAAAAGATAAGATAAGAAAATTCTGGAATGTTACAGCTATCTGAATAAGAGTTTTCTGAATATCATACGGACAATTTTTCATCTTCGGTTTCTGAGAATGTTGCAGCTTTTTACCTGGAATATGGCAGTGATCTTCAGATGCAGGGATTTAATGGTTGGTTATTGGCTATTTTGATCTTTCTTAGCAATGAAATTGAAGAAACTCTGGAAATACTAAGTGGACTCATGCACCTCTTCGTTTATATGAGATCAGCTCTACTAAATCCATATTATTAACCGATACTGACGTTTTTACGTGTGTTGAAATTTATACAAAACGTACACTTTTATACAAAAAAAAAGGATTTTATAAGGATCGGAAAATACCATTGTTCTTACCATTCATTTAGACCGGTCAAAATTTATGTGAAAATACAAAACAAATACACATGGATAAGTTGCATACTAATGTGGAAGTTGAAGTTGAGTGGTTCAAAAACAAATTCGAAAACAGTTATTTTTTAATCTATGCCGGTCTTGTCGTAAACTATCCTGTTGGGATTAATACTGCATTTTGATTTTTCATAAATTATCTTCTAGCAGTTCTTGTCTATTACAACATCACAATAAAGTGTTACATTATCGTATTTAACGATCGTTATGCATTTTCAAATCATTTCACTTGTGATAGGGCATTGTTAAACTTTTGTGAAGTTAAATGATCGTATTTTCTACACAGTTCAAAAAATAAGCGTTCTGTTTGTAACAGTAAATAAACTTTTCTTAATGGATAATTTTCTAAAATTTTTTGATTCTCATTATTTCAATCCCAATTGATTTCTGCTTTTTCATTTTTTCTGCTCGTTAGAAAATTAACTAGTCTTAATTCAAATATTTTCTTTTTTCTTTTAATTTCTTTTGAAATTCTTTACTAAAAGTTCAAAGCTTTGTACGGAAAATAATATTCAATATGGACCATTCACTTCAAACTGCAGTAATAAATTAATCTGTTTGCATCGCTTTTACGGATGTCGAATTGAATGTAATGTCATGAAGTCACAAAACCTTTGGAAACAAACATATTGATTTCAACATTTTGTAGGACGCTTTGCTGTTGATTTCGCATTTTTTTTTCTCCCTCATATTCGAGAAGAATAAATTAAAAATCAATAATTAATTTTTCATTGTTTCGGGTATATGATGATTTTAAATGGTGAATTTTAGAAATTAAGGATCTAAGTTTCCCCGCCGCGAATATTCTTTTTCAGAGACAAGGGAGTGATTGTTTGATTTTCAATCTTTCAGAAATTATCCTGGTTGGAATTTTTTTGGAACTTGTAAAGGGGAAGTAAATGAAACAGAGAGGTATCAAATTTAGAGTCACTTGGCAATAAATTCAGAAATTTACGCAATAAAAAAAAAATCTGTCAAACCAAGTTTCTAAAATCCTCCTAACTCATTTTAATATCAAAAAACTGTTCGAATTATTAATAGACGTTTAGACAGAAGTTCAGTAAGCTACTACTGCGCTATATAGAGATTGCACTGCCGTTACTACACCTTTTTACACTAATCTGTTATATTTCTAATAATTTGGGTGGTTTGAAAATTCCCTACGATTTGTTTGTAATACGATTCAGGTATTTACAATACTACCTGTATTACAATTTAAATTATTTGTGGCAATGTACCCAAAGAGATCTTACACTAATGTGTGCTAACAAAGTACTTTACCAATGAGCAAGATGACAAAGACATTAATCCTTATAACCGTAAAATCAATCCTTGAAGGATGTGCATATAAACTCTTCAGATAATAGGAGGACATTTCTTCCCTTTTCTTATTCTCCAGATTGGTGTGCTCAAAATTCATTTTCTGGCGATATTTTTGGAATTAGCTTTATGCGTTAATTTGTATTTTGTAGTTTTAATGTTTCATTTATTTGATGTTGAATTACCCAAGTTTGAGGTGGAAATAACGAGAAATCTGCATCCCTGTGTCACGTTCCGCAAGATACTTCCAAGAATACAAAAAATTTCCATTTTACCACCACTTGAAAATAATTTAAAAAAGCAAAAATCCGTGGACAAGACGATTCCTTTTTCTCAATATTGTAGTGTTTGAATGCGGCACCCAACAGAGGAAGTTATATCCTCAACATACGAGTTGAATCCTTTAACATAGGGAGCGGGAATGTACGGTTTAGAAAGCAGTGGGTAGATGAAATGAATTGAGGAATAGAAATTTTAATGAATAATATAAGAACTGCTAAGTTACACTGTTGAATCAGTATTTAAAATTAACAGGCGCCTATGAAAAGGAATTTTTGTTCTCAATAATATACAGGCAAAGCTGAACGTATACAAACATATAGTTGACAGTTATAAATTTCGCAAATCGCAATATCTTAACATTATATCAGTACAACAGCATTGTAGACGAGCTCTAATAAAACTCATCATTAGAGCTTAACAGAGATTTAGAACAAAACAATTGCAGTCGTCAATTAATTA
>NW_018108228.1:165255-176248 GCF_000183805.2 Loa loa | reverse complement strand
GAAGAAATGCGAAGAAGGTTGGCGTATATTTTTTATTTTAGCGAATGAAAATCTGGCAATTGGTGCTGTCACATACATTTTAAAAGAAGACTTCTGTTGCCTGTCTTCTTGGAATACTTCTCTGCTCAATCATTAAAATCACTGATTATAGAGACAGCTCACCATAGTTTGCACCCTCTTCAATGGTCAAAAAAACCTCATCAATCACACAACATCTCCCTGAAGAATCCTTTAACATAGGGAGCGGGAATGTACGGTTTAGAAAGCAGTGGGTAGATGAAATGAATTGAGGAATAGAAATTTTAATGAATAATATAAGAACTGCTAAGTTACACTGTTGAATCAGTATTTAAAATTAACAGGCGCCTATGAAAAGGAATTTTTGTTCTCAATAATATACAGGCAAAGCTGAACGTATACAAACATATAGTTGACAGTTATAAATTTCGCAAATCGCAATATCTTAACATTATATCAGTACAACAGCATTGTAGACGAGCTCTAATAAAACTCATCATTAGAGCTTAACAGAGATTTAGAACAAAACAATTGCAGTCGTCAATTAATTATTCTTGGGATAATCATGCAAAATTTACTTCAGAAAATAAACAGCTTTTTTGCTCACTTAACTAATTTTAGGTCCTGAGAGGTAATTTTTTTGTAGTTTTCAAACATTTGTAAGGATTGCAAATTTTCCCCTTAAGTAATAATTAATAGCTCTTGAAAGAAGTAATTTCATTCCTATGTCAATATAACAACATATATCTCAAAAAATTGCCTGGGCGCCACTATTTTACGAGAAACAATGCTGTCGATGTTCAGCATTCTAGATTGAATTTATGGAAATGTAAGACTAGTCCGGATTTCAGTTACAATAATCATTAAGCTTCAGTGGTTGTCTCCCATTCTTATAAAGAATCGGGTACAGCTCTTTGCTGATCAAATTCATCCCCATTTTCTTTTTTTTCATCACTGCAAAGCATTTCGGATGGCGTCGCCATTTGCTGAATTATTCGACTGAAGCTTTGTCTGTCCGTAGAATGCGAACGTCCCAAATGATTTTTCTTTCGCATTACGGTGCGAAATATTGGAATCTCAAAATTTTCATGACTAAGTTTTCATGATAACATAAATGGTGGACAAAAATTTTGAACTTAAAATTAAAAGTTAGTTGAAATTGCGAATGTGGTTTGTTGAGGTCGGTTTTGTTTTCTTTTTGGTTTCTTTGAGAAATCTGGAAAGTACCTGATCATCTTCACTATAATTGGTTCTCATGCATGCTGGTGAATTCTTGCAGTTTACAACACTGCAAGTTGAATGAATATGACTTTTGCTTGATTCCAAACTATTCGATAACGAGGAGGTACGTTTCAAATTTCTCTCTGCAATGGTAACACTAATTTTCCAAATTCTTGATGCTTGTTCTCAAAGAATCCAAAAAATTAGATAATAATGATTTATTTTGACCACAAAAGTTTCATCGGGAATCTTTACTATGGTAGCCTTGTGGCTTTAAGATCATTCGTTCCTATTATGTTTGATGGACCCACATTGAAATTAACGGCTTAATTCTTGATTTTGGAAAATCTGCATGGTACTTTATCTTATTACTTCAGAACTTTGTAATAATTCTACAACCTTTACCTCTTTCGAACAAATCGCTATTGATGACAAAATCTTTCACTGAATTCTGGGGACGCATTTCAACAACTACTGGCTCATATGACAACATTATATAAATCTTTGGACCAAAAATAAATCCAAGCAAAACGGATGCGCATAAAAGTAGTTCAAGAACGATAACCGTATCCTGCATAATAATTTTCAGTTCAACTTCGAATTCAAAAACTCTTCCTTAAAGAAAGAAGAAGTCATACTAAAAAAAATGAGATGTTGATGCAAAGGATGAACCTTATATGGAGATGGAATCAAAACATAAATCACTATCCAAATAACCCAAAGAATGGCACAACTTAATGATGATATGAAGAGCCATTTTGTTTCCTGCAAAATCCACGAAAGCTTATTTTTTTAATACATCGGAAAATTATAACTTATCAGAACTATCTTTAGTTTCTGAAAATGACAGCAAATTGTTCCAAATATTTACTTTGTGATTTCGCTTAATGTTTTTATTGGTGCTATTAAGATAAAGCGCCAAGAGTAGAAGCATGATGACATAAGCCTGTGACAACAAGAATTCATCATTACCATATTTACAAACTAAGCGTAACTGTCCGTCATTTAGTGCTATCACCGATACAAATTCTTCTGTCAGCCATCTGGAACAGATAGAATAACAAATTACCATTTAAGATACAAAATATTTTATATTTCGATTTTTGAACAATTTTTTCGATTACTCACTTGTTACCACTACTCTTTGCATCACTATTTGTAATTTATGGGTTTTGTGAAAAATCAACTCTTACTTTGAAGAAAGCGCAATCTGAACGCCCATTATGAATAGCAGTAGAAGCCAATAATTCCAGTAGCTAATGCGAACAGCATCAGAAAATCCCAGTGATTCAGCATTTTTCAATTGTGTTGCTTTGGCAATCATCACTCCAAAGCAAAATGCATAACCCACTGGATGCAGTACAATACGAAGTCGGCAAACCTGCAATTGCAGTTGCTCGTTGTGTGACACTGGCCTAATAGGAATTCGAAATGATTAAGAACTTGAAAGAGGTAATCAATAAAACTAACGGTATCAGTTGATTCAAAGACGAAAACATATCCAGTCATATAAAGAACAATGACACCCATAAGCAGTGATAATCCCAAAGATTGATTCCCCTTAATAACTCGGAAGTACAGTTTGATTATTGCTAGGAACAGTACTCCCAGTGCTCCGATCAACATTACAGTTACTATTGCTGCCAGTACGTAATTCCAGGTTTGCAAGCGCCACTGGCCTGCTGTTAACCGATCCAAAATCTGAATTATTATTAATTTCATTGAAATTTAATTTAATTTAGATAATGACAAAAAAATTGTTGTGTTTTTAACATGCGGAAAAGCGAAGTTAAATATGTAGTACTACCTTTATTTTCCTATCAGTATTAGTTCAAATGAAAATCTGAAAATAATTATTAGGAAACTTTTTTATTAACTGATGGAAATTGAAGCTGTTGGAAAGCATCATTTGTGGGTACGCGATGAATGTACGAACCGGCAGGTGCGCCGGATTCATCAAACACCGAATATGGCACTACCATCGATTTTACGTCCAGGAAGCATCTGCATGATGGTGAAGTGCATTGTGACATAATTCTGCAATGCAATTAGTTTGAGCATGATAAACTTTGAAGATCAGTAAGAAGCTCAGTTTGTTTATGGGGCATAATTAACACAATGTTGAATTTTGAAGGAGAAGGAAATTAAGGAATTGAGACAAACTTTAGTTGTGATGTTTCTTCCAATACATGATCAAAAACACCGAAATATTTATAAGGTTCTGAAAATTTGAAGCCGCTTTTGTCCGAATAGTTCCCAATGCATCGGTAAGCATATGAACCTAAAGCTTTATTGGCATCACAATTATGAGGTGCTACAAGACAAAAATTTTACAATAATCTTTACTTCCTTCGAACATAATGCTTTCGGAAGGATTAGCCACTAACTTTAAAAAGATTGGACAATTTGTTTCCTCTGCATTTCATAAACTCTCAACACAAAAAGGAAAAAGTAGAAAAACAAAGAAAACATGAATTTAACGACAACTGAAATATCTTGCAGAGAAATTCTTAACAGCTTACCCTACCTTGCCCGTCTGGCATGAATTCGTAAATGACAAAGTCATGCTCAGTTTCAGCTTTTTTAAGGATTTTTGAAATTTGTTCGCGTCCTTTCATGTAAAACTCCTCACAAACACCAACTTGCTCTGGACACAATCGCTTATAGACAGAATCCATCGCAAACAAGAAGCGTTCCAAGCTACGTACAAAGTACCCGCTTTTCGTCATCCTTCCTAAAACATCACTTTTTAGAAACTACAAATGAATAACGAGACAATCAAAAACCGATCACAGTTTTTGCACCGAGAAAAGAAAATAATTTGTCGATGTGATTCTAAGGGCTTAGAACAAGGTTGACAGAATAAGACATCGAAAGTGTTGCAAAAGACTTCATTAGCTCTTAACACAAGAAATATTTAAAATTAATGTATTGATTTTTTGCAGCGTTTACAGATACTAGCTCTTGAGATTACAATTTCACATACCTAAACTCTGCAGATCTAACAGCTCATCACCAGTACACATTTTGCCTTCATAAAAGTTTCGATTTGCTTCGGATAAAGCGCACTGCCATCGGTTCTCAACGTATTCCCAGTACCACTTTTCTGGTAGGCTAAGTGGTGTAATATTTTCTAACCAAGCTCGAAATTCGTCATATATTACATCCTGAAATTAGAATACATAACTAAAAAACAAAAAAAAAAATCTTACCTTACACTCTAAGAAATAATACGGATACAGTGTTAGCACTCAGAGTAAGGGAGAATAACAGATTTAAATGCAATTCCTCTAAGGTGCTGACAAACTTAAAGTCACATACCTTAGGCTGCAAAGATATGGTGCCCACAAATCTGGCAACATTGGACGGATCATGTAGAAAGAAATCATGTGCATCGCCACTGACAATATGAACATGCGGATAAAGAAATTCTATAATAATTTTCGATTATCCGATAAAATAGTAAAAATTTTCAAAATTAATCGCAACATTTTTGTGCGAGGTGAATTTCTTTCCGATTCATTTATGGAGCTGATCTAGAGTCAGTTTCATTCATAGATGGAGTTTTCTGTGTATCCAAATCTTACTTCATTTGAATTCCGAAAAATTCAATACTTGTAAATCTGACGGCCTACAAACATCTTCAATCATTCAAGCACTTTGTTTCATATCAAATAAATGACATTAATAGACATTAACATGATAAGAAAAGGAATTAAAATTCGTTAGAAAGTGTCGTCCCTCGGCAGTGCAATATCTCGCTGATAAATTGCAAACATGACGAATCACCGAGTGGTTGGATATTACAAATTATACTAACCATTTCACATTGAAACTGATGTTAAATTTGAGAAAGGAGAGACCTCTACGTAGTTTAGCAGTAAAATACGCAGCAGCATCGGAAGCACTTGTGAAAAATATGGTGACATTAGCTGTCGTCGTTGGATCTATTTCTTCTCCATTTACTATTTTAACTTCAGCTATGCAAATGCCATTCTCCGTAGCAAGTTTTTCAAACTGTCGATAAGTGCTCAGTGATAAATCCTCCTGAAATATTCGAAGTGAAGCTTAAAACTTTCATACTTAGCCGATTACAGTTAACATGATACCGCCTTTATTGTTCGACCAGACTTCTCTCATACGAGCCGAGGCAGACAGTGTAAGAAGTATCTTTTAATAAATGTTTTAGTTGTTGAAGAGTTGATGTGTTATACCAATCAGTCAATTCTTCAGTTTCTGTCAGTGAAATAAGTCTTGATTTTCCCGATATTTTTCAGTGATAACTTTTGAGAGATCGATGAAATTTAAACTTCTCTTTAAATAAAGATTGAAAAAAGCATTATACGCATTTCCAATAGCTTTGCATTCCTAAAAGTTATCTCCCGAATGCTTCTGATAATTAGTTTTCAATCCCTCATCTTCTTTTGTCCTGATAAAAAAACCTTTCTGTTGCTTAGATTTTAATTTTTTTTTTTTTTAGCCAATTTGGATCACTCTGAAAGCGTATTTGGTATAATACTTCTGAAAAAATTATCACCGCTAAAAATGGATTTCACTAAAAAAAATAGAAATATATTAGCCAGATATTCCGAAAATTTCTACCATACCAATCAGATATAATACGGTTACAAAGAAAGTTTTTCTTAATATCAAATTTAAGACAGACATAAACATCGGATTATGCATCCTAATCTGTTTTATTCTGATATTTCTCATAACTATTTTCTTTGATCGTTCGCTTTGGTCGAGTCCAGAGAAGAGTTCAAATCAAGAATAAGAGTGAGGCACAAGGAGTAGAAAGTCCTAAAACCATAAAATTTATTTTTCAAGTAATTTTTCTCTTCTTTATCCTTTTCATGTTTGACATAAGAACAGGGAAGATCTACCTGATCAGAAATAACGATGGAGATGTATTCCCAGGAAAACTTTTTGAGCAGTTTGAGAAGGGCCAGGATTTCTTTCATTCTTGATGGGACAGCGGAGATTGCATCTAATGCCGTATCATGATCTGCATCTAATGATACCAGCAAGCTATCTCCGGATATGAAGAGTCCTTTTAATGCTTCACCCACGCGACCGCTCAAAGCAGATGCATATCCTGAATTACAAAAGTAATTTTTTATTTATGAAATAAAGTGTCAAGAACTACTGGAACTGAACTTTTACACATTAATAAACATGTATGATTGACTGATGGCAAAAGATTAGCAAAACAATGAACAAAGCAGTAATTTGAATAAGTTTCGGGGAAATTTACAAAGCAGAGTTGATTTCATCCAAAAAAAATCTGACGAAATAGTTCTGTTAATTCGACAGATTTGTGGAAGGATTTTCAACCAATTTTCAAATCCGAGAATAATGCGAAGAAGTATTAAGATATTTCAAAATGGATTCACATTTCAGATCTTTTATTAGTTATCAAAACTTTGGCACAGTAAGACTAGTGCTGCAAGTAAGTGAGGGAATAATAAAGAGTAAGTCAATAAATAAGTTGATAAGAACGATGCTAGCTCACCAAAAACAGATCCCGGAACTATTGTAATGTTTTGACCACCTTGTTCGATGGTGAAGCAATGATTTTCTGCAAATACCACTGCTTCAACAGTTTTTCGTCCCGATGAACACGAGTCAACCAATATAGTACCTATATCTAGGTTCCGAAGTAGGTTTATTTGTGAATAGCGTTGAGAGAAGGTCGTCAACTAAAAATTTTTGGATCAGTTTTCCTAAAATCTTTAATCTTTCTTCAAAAGTTTAATCATCCAAAATCATTCCTCAATTCTGATCTGCAAATTTCTTTAGAGATTTCTTTTTGTCAGAACTTTATGAATTTATCAGAATGTTTCAATGATTTACCGTATATAAGAAAGCGAGCGGAAGAGAAATATCTGAATTTCTATGTAACTGACAAGTACGACCGCCATGGAAATCGAATAAACCAATAATGTACAGTTGATGTGGTCGAGGGTTTGGTAAGTAAAATCTCTGAAATGTTGCGAAAGTTGAAAATGAAAAAAATGAGCACCAATTTGCATATGCACTTGAAATAATAAAATACGCAAATAGCCACCTGATCATTAACTCAATTATAATGTGAATATAATTTTTGGCAAATTTCAATGAGTTTTGCCAATGTAGCAACAAAATCCAACCTTCTGATCAATTTTTATTGTGCATGCACACTGGCGGCAATAAGACCGGTAAGGCGCGCATGTGGAATGAATTTTATTCCTTTGAGGTGTAGTCATAGCAAATCGTGGTTTCATTCCAGTTTCATATTCCATTATCTAACAAATTTTGTCGAATTTCAAGTTTTTAAATTCAAGAAAAATAAAAACTTATGCAATGAATGAATTATAAAGGCACCAATAATATAAGATCACTCTAGGTCAATATAATTAACCTGCACAAGATTAATAATGAAGCGCATAAGTGATCTGCTTATGTTAACTCAGGAGCTTTCGTAATTCTGTCTACATATGAATGAAATCTTGCAGTGTCGGAAAAACTTCGAAAGTTATAACGCGAAGTTACAGCAATAAAAAGAAGGTTCTGAGCGCCAAATCATTTTCGAAAGACGTGTTCCAACTGTTCCCCTTTTGTCCATATTGATATTTATAATTGTTGAATTAGTTTCTGTATTACCGAGTTTTGAGGAATAAAGACTTAATTGGTCAAGTCTGAGATTGAGAAATTCGGCGACAAAAATTGGTGCCACGAGCCGGGAGTGTCGGACACTATAATCAAAAGTGCTCAAACGGCAAAACAAAAGTTGGAGGATCTTGTCGACGAAGTAAAAGCAATGAACTTAACGTCTCCTGATCAACATTTATTGGTGGATGAAAAGCAGTAGCAATTTGAACTCAAGAGGAGTATTATGGAAGAAAAAATAAGGCTTCTAAAACTCTATGTTGGTACACTCGGATCAATCAACGAAAAGTGGTTGGAGTATATCCAGAAATAAAAGAATGTGCAGAAAAGGGAGGAAGGAAGAAGGAGACAAGTACGCAGATATGGTCGATGATAACAAAGGTCTTTTAAATTTAATAAATGACGGTCAAAAAGCTATTATAACTTTAGATATGTACAAGGATGAGTTTGAGCCAGCGGTACAGCGCCTACAGCAAAGCAAGATAAATTACGAACCATTTCAACAGAAGGAGCCCTCCCAAATGTCTCAGCAGATAGCAAATTTGCCACAGTTACCACTGCCAACATTCAGTGGTGACCCGAAATTATGGAGAGAATTCTGGAGTAGTTTTGATGCATCAGTGCATCTTCAAAAAATATCCGATATTTAAAAATTAAATTATGTGATCTCATGCCTTAAAGGAAATGCTCTATAAACTGTTAAAGACTATGATGTTGCTCCAGGAAACTAAAAAATTTGGAGATTTATCTACTATAAAAAAGTCGCTGTACAACGAGTTATACTCCATCAAAGGATATGATCGAGAGTGGAAAACAACCGTCGGAACTATGGAAAGAACTGGAAGCAATGGGTAAGTGCTTGGACCATTCAAGCATTGAAATTATTATCGAAAGTAGATTGCCAGTTTGGATATTGGACAAAATCTACCAACAAAAAAGGACCAGGAATTCTGGTCGGTCGCTAGACTCCGGAAATTCCTGCAAGAACTAGTCCAAAGAAATGGGGAAATACAGAGAAGCCAGGCCTCTAGTAGTGGGTACCAACGAAAATCAACCGAGTCGAAGTCGAATCACGACCCACGCAGTACTAGAGGAGAGACATCTGCTTTGGCCGTAATCAAGCAGCCCAAGCCAAACGATAGTCGAAACGATCGGATCACAAACTTAAGGAAATATCCTGAAAGTGATAAAATACGAAGACCTTATTCATTTTGCAACGAGAATCATTGGGATGACGAATGTCAAGTCTACCAGACAGCAAAGCAACGAATGGAGCGTTTGAAAACAATCGAGGCGTGCCTGAATTGCTTACAAAAAGGTCACATAGCACAAAAAGGTCACATCGCATAAAACCTATAACGAAACTCAGAATAGTCCTGATGCTTCGGCGCATCTCAAGGAAACAAAAAGCTTAAACGAAATCCTATATCGCGGACCTATTATGCTTCCAGATTTAGTAGGAATACTACTGCGGTTTCGAATGATGAAAAATGTAATCATAGCCGACGTCGAAAAGGTGTTTTTACAATTGGAACTGCATCAGTCCGACAGGAACTGTACCAGATTCCTCTGGACAAATGATATTAAATTTGCGGTTACCGAGGAAAACCTGAAATGTTATCGTTTTAGAAGAGTTCCTTTTGGAGTGATATCACCACTTTTGCTAGCAGCAACATTCAATCATCATCTAGAAACAATCGAAGGCCAGACAGCGTTAGAGATCAGGAGGAATTTATATGTGGATAACGTTATATTGTCAGCAAATGGAACAAGGGAAGCCATAAATAAAGATCACGAAGTGAAGGATATCTTCAAGAAGACGGCGATGAATATTCGCGGATTTCTATCCAATAACCAAAACTTCAATAAGGTAATACCGAAACATGACAGAATCGAAGGAGGTGCAACAAAAATTCTTGGCATCACTTGGATAAACGATAAAGATACAATCAGAATAACGCTGAAACCATGGATCGAACATGAACTCACCAAACGAAGTGTCTTGCAGTTCGTTGCTTCGCAATATGATCCTTTGGGATTTCTAGTCCCCACAATCATCCAGTTCAAACTATTCCTCCAAAACTTATGGAAAAGAAATAATTCTTGGGATCAAATCCTCGATGAGGATGATAAAGAAGCATGGCGATCTCTTACAAAGGAATGGTCCGCAGACAATGTCGAGATACCGAGGTTGGCTACAAAAAAAGCTCTCAGATCAACAACTCCATGTCTTCACGGACGCATCATGTGTTGCGTATTCAGCAGCTGTATACATTTTAAACAAACATCTTGACGAAAGAAATAGCGCAATACTTTTCGCCAAATCAAAACTCCCTCCAATTAAAGGTATGACCATACCATGGCTGAAACTGCTAGCAATACTTACTGATGTACGAACCGCCAACTTTGTTATAAAGCAATGGAGTATGGAAAAAATCCCAATGGTGTTACGGTCGGATCCGAAATGTGCGTTACACTGGATACAAAAATCGATCGAAATTACTACCCAAATTCATACAAAACTGAGTAGAAGAAATACGAAAGGCAAATTTCTCATTTCGATATGTACCAAGTGAAGATAATCCAGTCGATATTGCGACTAAATGACTTTCTCCCGTAAAGCTCAGGCAATACAAGCTATGGTGAGAAGGGCCATCGTGTTTAACAGGTCCCGAAAGCGGATGACCCCAATGGGAATACCAGTTCACAGAAGAATTTAAAGACAAAGAAGAACGGATCGTTGCAAAAGTCGCCTCTCAAACAATTGAAGTAACACAATTTTCGCTTATAGATAGAAGTCGGTTCAGCAAATGGTCCAGACTTGTAAGAACCACTATTTGGGGTCTCAAATTTATTAAACTCACGACAAAGGGTAAGAGATAGCATGAATACAACCGATGTCGACAGAAGTGAAACGACTAACGTCGGAGGATTTTAAATTAGCCAAATGGGTGCTAATTAGACAAGTGCAGACAGAAGGACTCAACGAGGAAGAAAAGGAAAAATGGAATTTGTACTGCAATGACAGAAAGCTGTGGAGATCACGAGTAGATTGGAAAATTCGAAGGTAGTTCGAGGAAAGCAAACATCCAATCTACTTACC
>NW_018108228.1:154801-165011 GCF_000183805.2 Loa loa | reverse complement strand
CATGAATACAACCGATGTCGACAGAAGTGAAACGACTAACGTCGGAGGATTTTAAATTAGCCAAATGGGTGCTAATTAGACAAGTGCAGACAGAAGGACTCAACGAGGAAGAAAAGGAAAAATGGAATTTGTACTGCAATGACAGAAAGCTGTGGAGATCACGAGTAGATTGGAAAATTCGAAGGTAGTTCGAGGAAAGCAAACATCCAATCTACTTACCGAGGCATAATGCGGTTACCGAACTTTTGATACGACAACAACATGAAAAGCTATGTCATGCTGGAGTAGTGCATGTTCTTTCGGAAATGAGGCGCAAATTTTGGATACCGAAAGGACGAATGGAGGTAAGACGTGTTATAACAGGCTGCACGGGCTGCAAACGTTGGACAGCTAAGCCATTTAAACTACCAGCTATGCTGAATCTTCCTGAATCACGAGTTTTACGTTCAAGGACTTTTGCTTGATTGGATTATTTTGACTCGATCTCCATCAAAACCGAAGTTGGAGTAACCAAAAGATGGGTTGCCCTATTCACGTGTTTCACAACAAGAGCAGTTCATCTTGAGATTGTAAAAAATTTGTCAGCTGAAAGTTTTCTACACGTGTTAAGGACTTTTGCAAAAATCGGATTGGATTATTTTCACGTGTTTCACAACAAGAGCCATGAAGGAGAAGGAACACATCAGAATAGATAAATTCCTGGCAGATTCATCTTTCGACGTAGCTATCCGGAACGAGTTTTGAGCGACAATGCAAGCCAATTCCAAGTAGTTTTCAAAGCCATGAAGGAGCAGGAACACATCAGAACAGATAAATTCCCAGCAGAAAAGGGAATGGTTTGGGAAAATATAACACCGAGTGATCCTTGGAGTGGTGGACTCTATGAATGACTGGTAGGACTGACCAAGAAGATTATGAGAAGAGCTATTGGAAGTAAACTGTTATGGGAAAGAGAACTTATGACGTTGATTGTGGAGATCGAAGGTGTACTGAATGCCTGGCCGTTGATTTATGCTAACTCCGATGACTGTTATATAATACGCCCAATTGATTTTATACATCCTAGTGTCTCTTTAATTATCCCAACAGTTGATGACGAACAGGACGAATTCAAACCAGGAAACTTTGATACAAGGGAACGAATAATTAAATACTGGTTGGGAACGTTTAAAGTGCTCGATATATTTTGGGAAACGTGGGAAAGGGACTACTTAACGAGCTTTAGGGAAAGAAATCAAAAGGAACATGTAAATTCTAAAGGCGCAGAAGATCATAAACTAAGAGAGGACGAAATTGTATTAGTAGATGAACCAGAAACGCCTCGAGGCTTGTGGAAGTCGGCAAGGATAAAAGAACTCAGAAAAGGTAGAGATGGAGTGACAAGAAGCACATTGGTAGAGATGCCTACGGGAAACTTCTCGGTAGACCAGTAAATGCATTATATCTCTTGGAAATAACTACTGAAGAAAGTTCGAAAATTCAACCGAAAGCTTCTGAGAAAGCAATGGAAAAACCAGATCGACAAGGAGGACTTATAGCGTCAAGAACTAGGAATGCTACTTAACAAAATTCAAACACCAAAATTTCGAATTTAAACCGAAAATCAGAAAAAATATACACCAGTATTATAACTCCTAAAGGCAATACTCTTCTTCAGTCAGGAATATCGGAAAAACTCCGAAAGTTATAACGCGAAATTGCAGCAATAAAAAGAAGAAGGTCCTGAGCGTCAAATCATTTTCGAAAGACGTGTTCCAACAGATCAGTTGGGAAGACGATAACGGACGTCATTTGGTCTTTGGTCCCCTTTTTGTTCACATTGATATTATAATTGTTGAATTCGTTCCTGTATTACCGAGTTTTGAGTAATAAAGGTTTAATTACCCAAGTTTGAGATTGAGAAATTCGCGACATTCGTAGTTCTGTCTATACACGAATGAAATCTTGCAATATCTTGAAATCTAATCCAATTAAAATTTGTCTGACTTCATATAAACTTGCACGTAAGCCTTAGTTTGATCGAATACGGAAGTAAGTTCCAAATAAAAATAAAAAACTGTGATGATACGAAAGCAAATTAAGTTTTAATCTTGTTTTCAACTGTTATTAAATTGATTTATTCAACAAACAGAAGACTGATCTTTCCTTGGTGAAAAACTATTATTCTTACAAAATTGTTTTTAAAATAATTTATTCAATGGCATAATGATTACCTTAACTTCCACAAGGCCCAGCTGTTCGTCACCAATCATTTCTATTCCTTCGATAACAATCCCATTCGAAATCAATGTTGTGTTCGACTCCCAGTAAAAATGTAGATTTGTGCCAACTAATTCAGCTGGATCATTGACATCAAATTCATAAGTCAGTGATTCTAACTCGGTCATAATTAATTCCGTACATTTCGAAGATGGCTTAGCACTACAATACACTTTACTTTACTAACATATTTCTTCTTATGATTATTCCCACATATGGTAAAGCTTCTGAACTACAAACATGATTTTTAGTCTACCTAAAGAAGATCACTATGTTATTTTAATCCATCAACAGATATACTGTCAATTTTTCGATCTGTCTGCTCTTAACCGACCAAAATGTCTCCCTGTTTTCATAGTTCGGTACAATCATCATTAGATGATTGTAGCGAACTATGCTCTTGGTTTCGATAAGTTGACCAGCTAGAGTTTTGTCAGAATTAGTTTACTCATTTCGAGATTTTAGTTTTTTATTAAATAGGAAGTGACAAGGATGAATTTTCACCATTTCAGCACTTTTTTCCAGCAACTTATTGAAATTTAATTAAATTCACCATAGTGCTAATGCTATTGGCTTTTTTTCTAGTCTAGCAGCAACAGCAGTAAAAGCATAAACGGCTCTGATTACAGATTCAATAGTTGACGTCTGCTTGTAATTAAGTGCCAGCGTTTGAACATCAATTTTAGAGCATTCATTATCATTATTTCCATTCGATATAGTACAGTTGCACATCTACAAATCCAAAAATCAATTTTAGTTTTGAAAAAGTTTGGTAAGTTTTCAGCGATCCAAAAAAGAATCTGTAAAGTCTTCAAAAGCGAACGTTTCACTATAAACAGAAAAAAAGAAAAAAGAATTCCACAAAATCTACAAAAGAAAGAAGTGCATCCGTGTGATTTATAAGCCGCCAAAATGTACAGAATTGGTTGATCAAGATTACCTGCTGCATAAACGAACTGAGTAATGAATAAGATTGATAGTTGTTTTTTAACAGTCGCAAAAAGTAATTCTTGAATTGGGGTAAATCACGCTGTTGTTGACGCAAGTATATTATCTAGAATAAGGCCGATGTTCTGATAACACGGGTGAATCCAAGTTTTTAAAATTTCCAGAATAATATGAAGTTGCTGAGTAAGCACCTGAACATCTGAATCTACCATAAACTCCGATAACTTTCTTTCAGACAGCTGTTCATCCGTATCCATTTCGACTACAACCCATGTTTTATCAATTCCGAAATTATTTCCAGTAACTAATTTTGTAATCTGAAAAGTATTTCAAATTAAAATTCAAGCACACGAAAATTTTTGCTACTTATAGGAAAAAATTTCCCAAATTGTTTCGGCATTCTTATTTTGTTCCAAAATTATGGTTTATTGTGACATTGGAAATGACAAAAGCTAGCTTTTGTTCCATGGGAAAATGCTCACTTAATGGTGAACATTTTATAACTGTTATTGCCTTTGTTATACCAATTTGATTTCATTAGTGCTGTTGTTAGTGTTATTTGCAGTATTTTCCACAATTGCTTGTATTACAGTAACAAGTACATACATCACAACTCCCAAACCTGTGAAATATTCGTCACAACTGGAGTTTTATGTCGCATTCATTCCAGACTCAGAGAAGTTAGTAATCGTCTAATCCTTTGAAGAGAAATTAGATAAAGAGCGAAAATGAAAGGATAATATACGATAAAAAAAGAGATGTGAGACAAACGGAAGGGTTACTATTATGATTATCAGTATCAATTGTAATTTGATTTTGTTAGTGTTGTTGTATTCTCCGCAGTTGCTAGTATTGCAATTAAAAGCACACATATCACAACTCAAAGACCCGTGAAATATACATCACAACTAATATTTCGAGACGAGGTTTTCAATCTATACCTGACAAGACCTTAAACTTATAGTAAGACCTTGAAATTATCCAGCATCCTTAGTGATTTCATTATTTGTAGTTATACTATCATAGATTTCGTAACTTTTTTTGTCCTTGGTAACTGTTTTAAGATAAATGGATAAAATGATGTGAAAAATTAACAACTATAATATCGCCATGTTTCATTACATTTTTCCAATCAGTCTTATCTCACCTTCCTTCACAAGAAAATCATTCACGCCACAAAAGTTAAATTTTCTCAGGGAATCTATCAGAATAAAATTCAAATAAAAATAATTATCAGAAAATATTTCCAAGCGAAAATCACCTCGTTCTTGGACAAAAGTGCAAATATAATTTGGCTGTCTGAATCCCGAATAACCTGCTCAAAATTGGGAGCTTCTGGATCAATCAGTTCGGAAATGAAGATCTTTTTTTGTCGTAATCTGCTTAGAAGGCGGTTTATTCGACTTTCGTCTTCGGCTCTTCTCACGATTGCCACCAAATTGCTATTCAAGTTTTTCATAAACCTTATAAACGCCTAGAATATAATAATACAATGATGAAGTAACAAGTAAAAAGACCTGCAAATCCCATTTTATTTTTCAAAATCTAGCTTGTTTGCATGTATTATTAATGACTAAACTTTTTGCTTGAAATTCCTCTCTACAAAGCAAATGAAAAGCTAACATCAATGAAAACTGTTAGAGTTGGAGCAGTTGTAATAAAATTAGGAATATTCATTTGTGTCAATTCATCAGCTACTGCGTAATTATACGCCAACAGTGGCAACGGCGTAGCTTGGAGGATCGAAGCAACTGCCTTCGCCGATGCGGGATCCTTTGGCAGAAACAATCCTTAAATTTATGCGAATTACTAATTATTCCTTTTGAAACTTGCTATGTGTAGAAATAAAAACAATGCATAAAAACTATCCTTTAATTTAGGGTCATTTCTTGTCATACCAAGAAGTTTGCGGAAATTTTGATTTCCTGTGTTGCATTCATCAGGCTCATAAAAACCAAGTGAATCCAAAAATTTGATTGTTTGCGAAATTGCCTCTTTCGGTTTTGAACATGTATCACCAGCATACAGACCTAAAAGCATCAGCTGAATGAGTGTCTAACTTTTAAAGTACAAACCAGCGTAATAGGATTTCTTCTTCAGCTGATCATATTTTTTAGAAATCGTGAAAAAAATTCCTGATTAGTGAACCAACTGAGTGCTTCCACAGTGAAATAAAAAAGGAATGGTGACATTAACAAACTGGTTTTCAAGTTGTTAGTTTTCACATTCTGATTCCAGTGAGTTAACGCCCATTGTGCTGCAACAATATCCTGAGCTGTTTCCACATGTAATTTCACGCAGTCTTCATCATGCAGTGAAAATGTTGCACCAATCTGATACTACAACATTATCTGTGTTAAATTACAAGTTATCAGAGATCAGTTATGAGCTTTAATCACATTAAAAGTTTGTTCTGAGTTTGATTTTTTGTTCCCCAGAAAAGGTTTATTTTCATGATTTTCGATATCATGGCATTTTCAGATATCTGTTACACATATTTGTCTCCAGACGTTATTCATGAAGAATGAAATGAGAGTGATAAAAACGCACGTTGTTGTCATCGGGCTGTATTCGAAATGGATTATAAATAGAGCATGATGGCGTTGATGTCAAGCAGGTTTCAAATAAAATAATGACTGCTTCAAGCAGTATGCCAATTCTTTTCATTTTACATCCACCACCAAACGAGTTCAGCAATTTTCAGTTTTCATTTTCTACAAAATTTATGGTATGTTTAAAAAAGCTCAACATTGAAATTTTGATCTCTAAAGGTACATTTTTTCAAGAAGATGCACTCATTAACTTATTAAGCAAAAGATATCATCATAATAGATGTGACTTCAATATATTATTTAAACTGTTGAAAAAACTTCCAAAGGGCTTTTTTCAAGTGAAAATTTATTCAGTCAAGAGTGATCATTCTTTTTCATTAACACAGTTACATTAAATACGAAATGAGGTGGCGTAAAATGAATACAGGCGGAAATCATTTGTTGCCGTGTGCAACCGTCTTTCAGAGACCTATTGTGAGAAATGAAATTCTGATAGTAATAATTTCTAATTTATTTAAAAGAAAACAACAGGAAACGTTGTAGGAGAATAATAACCAAAAAGAACGAGGACTATAATAAACAAATTTGACAACTTTTTTAACGAAATCAACATTAATATGAATTGATAAAGTTTTTGCAATTCTTCTGTTCATAATAATAATGGCGATAGAAGTGATATTACAACAACCGAAACAAAAGCTTAACGATATATTTGCATTGCAGCACTGATTAGCAACTCGTAGTTTCGAAATTCTTGAGTGATTTACATAGCCATCTATGAATGAAAGATGAAAGAATTTAAAGCATTAATCTTTCTGGAAAGTGCTATCGCAAAAATTTCATAATATCTTTGAAACGATGTGGTGAACTGTTCTTGTAACGTTTCAACATGGTAAACCACCAAAAAATTAGAACATCATCAGTAACCGTAAAGAAATGAGAACGCCCCTTGATAAAAATTGATTTTCAAATCAAATACTTCCAAAATTGTTTTCAATCCAATGCTTCAAATCACCAGTAAATCTCAACAGACAAATATTACGGGATTGGATCTTAATTTCAATCTTCGGCATTAATTCTAGAAATATTCCTTAATTGTAGAATATTTCTAGAATTTCTGTGACTCATTTGTGCAAAGCTTCAAATTAAATTATAATTAGTCTAAAATTTGAAAAGTTTCCCTAATTCTAGTCATAGGAATTGAATTATTTAGAGGCCGCATTTTTTTTTAAAGTCTACCATGAGTTTAATTAAAACATGAATATGATTAAAGATCTTGGCTACTGCCTTAAAGTAAGAGTCACATTATCTGATTTAGTACAATCACGAATTTTATTTGTTAAATAAAATTTTTCCCTCCAGTCCAAATTTATGGCAGTCATTTTCAGTCATACATCAATAAACGAATGAATACCAACAATATTTTGCTCTAAAATAAATGTTATATCAGAAATTATTTATAGCATCAATTTGTCCTGATTACAATTAAAATATTTGGAAATTTTTTAGCAAATTTCGCCAACATTTTATTACGATTTACTACGATTACCTAACCTAAATTCTAGTAAACTTGGAAAATTATTTTCATATTCCCGAGATGTCCTGGTATGTGAAAAGAAAGAAAATTGAAAGGAATGGGTAAGTAAGCAAAGAAGAAAGGTGAGGAAGTCTTCCATTTTGTTTACAACAAAAATGAAAAAGAATGTAATGGAATGAATAGGCCGTCCATCAGAATTGTACGGTGAGCGACACCGTCTGGATCTGGTTTCGTTCAGTGCAGTGTTGAGGAATTCTGTTTGATAGTAATGTATAGCATGAGGAATCCATTCACTGGTGAACAAAGGATTGTGGCATGATGCAGGAAATAGCCGATTAAGCTGATCTCAAATCAAACTGATCAAGGCTTCTACTTGATCACTTTGATTTGGGAAGTTTTGGAGTCTTTGTTGCATGATCTCTACATTCCATTTTTTTTTCTTTTTTAAATCTACTTTCGGAGCTATAAGAAGTTTTACAAGTTTTTGCATACAAAGGATTTATTGTTAACAATGGAAAATATCAGAAACCAATCTAGATTTAAAGCAATAGGATACTAAAAGGAAAAATTAAAGTTAAACCTGTGATAAAATGAATTTATCATTCTGCTGAACTGATATGCTGATGAAAGTCGAATTTTTCATAAGTTGGTAGAAAATGACTGATTGCATTTCTACTAGTTTATGAGAAGTTCATGATTTCGAATTCGCACCTTAATCGCTTGGAGTTCTAGAACTGTTTCATCTGGAAATATTAGATGAATTCTGGCACACTTCCAAAGATTTAATATGTGGAGAAAAAAAATTGAAATTCGATTCCTGATAAAGTGCTTGAACGAAATGAGAAAGGAATCTAAAAAAAAGTGTTCAGATGCGATGGTATGAATTGTTTCCCTTATGGTCAATCCGTTCCGACTTCTAATTTGAAGACGGTGTAGGAATATCAATGAAAAAGCAGTGCTAAAGCATGGTACAAAAATTTTAAGCAAGTCAAAATTTACATTATCTCTTGTAAGCACGTAAACCTGTGGGATAAGAGATAACAGTTCACTGAATTGTACGTCTTATTGCAAATTCGGACGTAATGGTGAATGTAAAAACGGTCAATAACAATTATAGTGACGTTGTAAAACCTTTGACTTCCGTAACGTTTCTAACATTTTATTCTTTTTCCTCTCTGCTCTTTTAATCACTTCTGAAAAACTAGTTTCCATAGTACTACCATGCTAAATATCTGGACAACTTATCCTTCACTTGAAAATTAAAAAGTAGTTCAATAATCTCAAAGTTAATTACTGATAGTTACGTCGTAACTATACCAACTAATAATTGCCGACTTTATTGAACAGAATGCTCATTAAAAAGAAACTCATTTTAAAATGTTCCCCAAGCTCAATACTGTAATATGCATTAAATTCCAGTACAAATAAAAGCTATTTATTCGTTTTATGATTTTGATAGAATAAGGTGTTAGCAAAATTTTAGGCAAATATGGATCATTATGTTAATTAAACTCTGTAAATGGAATGCTTCGGAATTGATCGGAACAGCGAAAAGAAGTAAACAAATAGAGTGTCCACTAAAAATGCAAAAAACGACATTCATTTTAACTGCAACAGTTGACAAATTTCGAAACTTTAAATATTTGAATAAACTTCTATCTTTTTTGATTACCGGAAATTGAACGATGTGCTGCAACAAAGTAACGAACTTAAACCAGAATTTTCAATATAAGGTAACGAATAAAAAAAATTTCGCTTTGATATATCGGGCTCAAACAGATGCGTGTAGAGAAAAGAAGACTGATGCAACTCATTTATTCATATCAACTAATAACACTTTATTAACCAAACCACAGATTATAGTAATGAGCTGTTCCAATTAGCTTACTATTTATTCATAGCGGAAACCGAAAAAAAAAGCAAAATTTGATTAATTATTAACATTGCACATTGCACAAAGTACTGACGAAAGACTCAAATTTTAAGGGTCATACGATAAAAAAAATTGCTTTCAACTGCTCCATCTAATTGTTTCTTTCTTAATATACATGTATTTTGATTTCCTGGATATAGTAGAATAGACTACTCAAATTTTAACTTTTTTTAAAATTTCTGAATAACCATAATTTTCAGAAGTGGCCAAACTTAAAAAGAGCTAATCGCTACATCAGCAAATGTATCCAAACCAGATTTCTTAAGCTTCTCGAAAGTAACCATATTGAACATGAAACTGGATGTTTAATAAAACCTCATCTACCTCGAATTTGTCACAAAAGTGATATTTTTCTAACACTACAACATCTAATCACATGTTTTAGCCAAGTTGTGTCAGCTGATAACCGAAATAATGAATGAACATGACAGATTGATCAAACGGTTGGTTCCACTACTCCGCTGCCAGTAGGTATGATAGTTTTAGGAAAAATATTAGAAATATATTATGGTCTCCTTTAGGATTAAGAAGAATATTGCAAAAAGTCCTAGAAAACAAAGGGATTCGCAAAAAAATTAGTATTTCTTCAATGACTTTCAATTTTCAAGTATAGCACTTTTATTCTGCTGCACATTTGTAGTAAAACGGCAACAATTCAAAAATTTTGAAATTAATTGACTGAAAGAAGCATTAAGAAAAAAGAGCCTTCTTCTGATACAAACAAAAGACATGGCACCTTTAGTTAGCAGTAACCTCTGGTTTGTACTGGCTAATCCTTTTCTTCTTTTCATGTCTTCTTATTTTATATCCGATTTTTTGTGAGACTTTCCCATTTCTTCACTTTTTTTTTTTTCTTGTATCCAGAACAAATTTTTGAACAGTTTTGATTTTCCAAAAAGTCTAAGAAAATCCAGATATTTCAAGATTAAAATGACCAGTTCATCTGGTTATATTTTTCTTTTTTTTTCTACAAAGAAATTC
>NW_018108228.1:140197-154498 GCF_000183805.2 Loa loa | reverse complement strand
GGCACCTTTAGTTAGCAGTAACCTCTGGTTTGTACTGGCTAATCCTTTTCTTCTTTTCATGTCTTCTTATTTTATATCCGATTTTTGTGAGACTTTCCCATTTCTTCACTTTCTTTTTTCTTGTATCCAGAACAAATTTTTGAACAGTTTTGATTTTCCAAAAAGTCTAAGAAAATCCAGATATTTCAAGATTAAAATGACCAGTTCATCTGGTTATATTTTTCTTTTTTTTTTCTACAAAGAAATTCAATCAACAATTTGGTCTCTGATGAGCAATGAGATAAGAAAATTGACGTTTACTTCTGAACTGATCAGTTTCGCACTGAGTTTTTGTTAATAAGTATAACTGCCGCTATTTTTTCGTCATAAAATTAGAGATTCAGAAATGCAAAAAATACCGAGCCATTTTTTAAAGGAAGTGAAGATGCTACGGTGGAGGTATTTTATAAAACAAAACTCCTATCACCATTTTTTCTGGAAAAAGTTTTTGCATTGCTTAAATGAGTTTATTCGGCATTTAATATTTTATAAAAAAAACATAACGAAAAGAGCAAAGAAGTTAGGAAATTAGAGAAATTCCGGACTGCAAAAAAAAGATCTACTACAATAGGAAAACATAGACTGAGGTTTAATTAAAATAGTTTCCTAGATCTATTGGTTGGTTCCTAAAAAAATACTGCAAGAATGAAATATACGGTCTTGTTTCTCTCAACAAATTTTTTTTTCTTCATTTTTTTTTCTCTCAACAAATTTTTTCTTTCTTCATTTTTTTTTCTCTCAACAAATTCCCAACAAATTAATTAACAGCAAAAATCGATGTCACATGTTATTTTTGGCAATTTTTTGTGACAATGACACAAAAAGGTAGTTGGAGACGAAACGGTTAAGCTGAAGGTTCGAGTAACTGGACGAGTTCAAAGAAATGAGTAAGTGAAATGATTTATAGATAGAATGATGATTTGTTAGCTTTAAGAATACGCATAACAGGAAAAATATGCTTGAAATGGAATGTAAAATGAACTGCAGATTGCTGAAAATATTACTGAAAGTGTTGATAAAGGTAAATCATGATCAAAATTTGTGCAAGCACAGCAGTGTACTTGTTAACTTCAGAAATAGAATTACTTGGATAGAGGACCCACTATCTCCCCACTTGCTCTTCCTACATAAGAACTACTCTCGTTCGATACCCCACCCCTAGAACCTGTCTCCCTGTGCACTCTCCCCTTCATTGTTTTACCCACTCACTGCCTTTGGTAGCGTTTTCATTATCACCTATGTTGCACTATTATAATCCGCCGTTGATATAATCGATCATCCCCCTGATAACAATATCGACTATCGTCATCAATGAGATCGAAACAAAGTGGAGTAACTTTAAAAAAATCAAATGCACAATGTTATCATCTAGATTAATGTATTTCTTTTATCACCATTATTATACGAGATGGAAATCGCACACTAAACCAAACAACCTTCAAGCAAACAATTTTGTTCTGAAATTGTTATTTTACATTTGGAAGAAAATAGAATATTAAGTCTTTCAATCTACTGAAACGAAGCTAAGCCTTCCTCACACATCATTGTGAATTCCTTAGCTTTTACTATCTCTTTTATATAGCAAATTATGCTTGCAAGAAATAAATAATCTATAAGTATACAAACGTCTTACAAACGGAAATGAAATTCTTTTAAATACAAGTAAACAGAAATACGAACTTTTCAAGTAGTTGAAATAATCATTATATCCTATACGTCATTAACACAGCAGAGATGTGTTAATCTACACGTGAGGAAACAATACCGGATATCATTACTAACATTCCACATGCTCAAAACTCTTTTCTGGAGCTGTCGGCTCACGAAATATTGATCAAAGCCTTTAATTGTAAGGTATATAAAAGGATATATTTCAAAACTTTGTCTAATCTGCGATATTCTCATATGTATCATCCATGAGGAGAATGATTATATGGAAATTTTCAATTTCACAGAGAAAGTCGAAGGTATCGAAAGTAATAATATTACTTGTTTGTGGGAAACTTATGGTCGTCTTTTTTTATCAGACTTTCCTATGTCAAATGCATTTGGGAGTATGAAATTAAAATTTATGACTGAGCTTTGGTTGATGCGTTGAGCACTGACAATAGTGGGTGGAGATGTTGAGTAAAAAGTTTGCGAGTGAGAACATGCATTGATAACGGCATTTGATTGAAATGGTTCGATTAAAATTTTAAACAAAGTGAAGTATGTCAATGGTGAAGGAAAATAGAAAGTACGACAGCCATTTATGGATTGGTCAATGAGTAATCTCAATAAAGCATTATATGTCAAAATATCAAACTACTCTTTATATTTTAATTAGAAAGTGAGTTTTTCATCGTGTGGCAAATACAGCATCTGTAGATAGATTTTGAAAATGTTTGAAGGAAATTTTACCATAATCAAAAATTTTTAACAGCCAGGAGCAAGAACGTGCTTATTCATCAAAGCCAGGTTGTCAGGATTGCCTGGTCATTTCGGCATATTTCATATGATAGTAGCAACGCAAGCTTACGGAGAACACACTTTTACAGCAATCTTTAGATCGATTAATTAGTCAAGTTGCTGCCTGTACCGTATTAGTAGTTGTTGATAAGCATTAACAAATAGAATTACTTGGAATTTGTAGAACATTTGCTTATCTGAGACATTTTTCAACTATTACCATATCTACATAGCATCTTCACGACCAAATCTGATTTTATGGCAACTGATTGAATGAATATTTCTTCCGGTGGGTCATTGTGCAGGACGAGAATGATTTCGAAGTCGATTTTATGTTTCATTGTGAGGTTAGAAAAGGTGTAGCTTCCAATTACCTATTTCGGGAACAATAAATCTATGTCTTATTCTTTTATTTGCGACAATAATTGCCCTAATTTTCACCTACTTTCATACTTTTATGATAACACATGTAATCTTTTACTTTATTTATCATCGTTTATTTACAATGACTTTATACCAAAAAACCAAATCAGAATAGCAATAATAAAATACATTCATCATTGCTACTCTGGTTTGTTTTAAATAATTATTTCAGTTTAAAATGGACATGAAAAACAATAATGAATTTGGGCTAAATTTCAAACATTAATAACAATTCCATGATATATTTTCATCCTAGTTATTATTTTTTATGATATGCACCCCTTTCTTAGTCATATAACTTCTGCCAACGTAACTACTGATAGTTGTCATGCTTTAGTGCAAATTTTGTTCATTTCAGAGAGGAAAATGAAGCAATCTTTAGATAAGATAAATGAAATCATTGAACTTATCCACCACTATCAATGAAAATAATGCAATAGAAAAGTGCTTTTCTTCCTCACCATTATACCTACTTTTGTCAAAAAAAATGATAATTATTTCATATCACAACAAATTTCTTTCAACATTGAGGCCATACTTTTCTCCTATGGTACTGTTAGTTACTTCTTTATTATAAGAATAGCAATAATTTTCTTTTGAATACCAATGTTAAATCTTTGGTTTTTTTCTAGTCAGTAACAGTCACATTTGTTCATATTAAGCACTCCAAAAAAAAGTTTAGCCATATTTGTCAACCTACAAACAATATGATAGATGTTATCATCCTTTGAACTTTCGCCACCATAAAGTACATAATAATTTCCAATGTCATAAAATTAGCAAAAAATATTCCAGACAAGAATTGAACTTGTTACCCGCATCCAGTTGCTTTATAGAATAGCAAAGATTTATAAATTACTTTTACGTATTCAATCTGTTTACATTTCTATTTATAAATTAGTCTGTTTACGAATTCCATAAATTTTTTATAATTTATGATGTGGGCCAATTAAAATAATATTCTACGGAAGCTGTTGTTTGAAAATGAGGACAAAAAATTCATGTTTCGAGAATCTGAAGAAAATGTGAAGGAAGCTTGGAAAGAAATTTCGAAACGATCATTTGCAGATAAATACTGCAATCTGAAAAAATCCAGACAACGGACTCAATTTGTTAAAAAAAATATGAGAAATGATTGAAAACATTCAGAAGATCGTGTCAACTGACATACGTCATCTGTTTTTTTTCTTAACGTACTGTAAAAAAATCTCTATTTTTTCGTTTTCTTGATGACTGTGAATTTCTTATCGTTATACGACAGATGCCATCATGGGTATATCATTCTTTATCATGTTTTCAAATGGACCCTTTTTTTGCTCTCAAAATTTTTTTCAAAGAAAGGCGATGGTTCTTAATTTTGTTCAGACTATTCCGGAATTTCAGGTTTGCTGGAGCACACATGCCAGTAAATTATTTCATTGAGGTTACTTTGAACTCTTTAAACAAATATATATTGTCCGGAAGGCTAATTTGTTGACTTCGTTTGTCAGCAATATAGGTTTATTCGAAATGTGATATTCGTGATTTCATCCGAGATTTTGAGATTATTCGATATTCTTGCATTAGTTACCAACAGCAAAAAAAAAAGAAAGTATAAAGCTTATGTAAATTTGTAAGCAGAGATAAATAAGTTATATAATCCGCAAGCAATATGATCAACTAACAAATTCCTTGTCCTTGCCTTCGATAATAATAGATTGTCGGATTGTTGATAAGTTGCATAATGGTTCAGAAATAAAAGTTCGTCCTTCTTTGAGCTGAGTGTATGTTGAGGGATGGCATATATTCAAGGAAGGAAGAATTATTGTAACTCGTTATTCGATGGTGACGGACAGGTAAACAGCACGTTGTGATCTGCTTGACTGTGAAAAAACTAGTGTGTAAGATTTTTTTCTATATATATATATCTTAGAATGAACCTAAAATTCGGGAAGGAGCTTTATAAGTTCCACCGGAGTTATTATGCAGGTATGGTGCCCCTTGGCATGATCCGTTATGCAGCCACGGTACTGAGATGTCTTTGTGATATTTCCTCCATTATTAACTTATATGCTCCTCATTGCCTTCACTTTATTTGCAAGATTTCATCATCCTGTCTGGTAGATATCGCAGGGATTTTATTTGAACGTAGCCTTAATTTCGGTAATCCGACATATATTGTCTAAAGCAACTACACCTGTATGACAAAGAGCAGAAAATTCATTAAGTGAACCAATACAGGTAATGCCAACTTAGCACACAAAGGAGATTCAGCGAAAATTGAATCTGACAACTTCAAAGTATGGAAATGATCAAGGTTAATATTTGGTCTCACATCTGATATCAATTCCAGAAAGATGAAAAACTTTTTCAAAAATAATGTTGGATTATTTTGAAGAAAAAGTACACGGACATTCAGTCGAAATGAGCTTAGAAATGTTTGTTAGGAAGAATCGAATAACATTGAAAAATAATCAATACAGAAATAAAAAATAAATACCACCTCGAAAATTTTCGTTCTATTATATTTCTGAAATTGGAGCATGTTCTAAATAAATTTTGATTCTTACGCATTCCACTCCAGTACTGACTTCTCAATACGACAACTGTTTTTTTTTCTTTTTTTTTATTAAAACTGCCTATTATATTAAAATTTTTATTATTATTATTATTATTATTTTACTATTACTTTTTTATTAAAAACCAAAAAGTTCCTTTAAAAAATTTAAACGTATTTAAGTGATTTATGATTTTTCACAAATCAACCAGTCGATTGCATTACTTGTAATAAGTGATATTTAAAAACTGAGGATTTAAAAATTAGCCAAGGCTGGGCAATAAACTCCCATACATCTTAAAAATCTTAACGGTGTCTTTTTAAAGTGCAGAAGCAATTTCAGCTTTTCTCATGCTTTCAACGACCGAAATCAAGAAGTGAAGTATGAAATCACCCATACAAATATGGTTTTAGTGCTTTCGAAGTTCTGTAATTCCTATGATGGTGCCGACATCTTGCATAAAAATAAACGAATTTATTTCGAACATTGCTGAGTCAGGAAATTTAGCAACGATTTGAAAATTAACTCAAAAATTACTGAAGATCTGGACAGCTCACATCTTCCCCAAATAATACCACATCTTATTGACTTCGATGAGCTCAATTAATAATTTCTTTTCACTTATTGAACGATCCATTTTATAAAGTGGCAAAATTTTTATTGTTTTTATTTGGAAGAAAGAGTTCATTCATTAAAAGATAGCAACAAGACGACAGAAATTTACCAATTTTTTTACAAGCTATAATGCCTGATTTTTCCCCTTCAATGAGTATATTTGTTAGCGTACCAGTTCTAGTTGAATAATAATTTGTGAGTAATTAGCCAACTAAACTTCTGCAGAAAATTCGCGAAGGTGAAATTTGAATGATTGTATTAGAATGAAGTGAAACAAATGAAAAAAAATAAAAAAGTGAGGAGGTGAAGAAGGGAAAATTATTTTTGTGAATTGCATAAACTAAAATTAAAAAAAAACGCTAAATGTAATTAATTCATCTACAAAAATTGCTCTGAAAAGTGCATTTTTTTGTACTTCTCGCAAAGGAAATTCCTATAATGAAGGAAATGTGGCGTGTTGGCGTTTGATTTTATTTTGCTTTATTTTTTCTTTGTAAATCCAATTGGCAAACATTTAATTGTTTTTTTTAACCTGCTACCTCTGAATTCGAAGTATTTTCAAACTTTTAAACATTGGATAATTGCAAAGTTGCTTACCATTGATTTTTATTTATGCTCAAAACCTTCCGTCGGAATACATAACAAAATTCAAAGGGAAAATATAAATACAGGAAGTAGAGATGAACAGTAGTTGCACAAATCATAACAATGAGATCTTTAGACTGACAAATGTGCAGAAACTGGTGAAGGTTCATTCACGGATTAATGTTAACCGAATTTGAGTAGGAATGGAAAGTTGAATCGTCGCCACTTAATAAATAGTTGATCTTCATTCGTAGCTCAGTTAATATTTATAGCAATTTCTCAGCAATCGAAGTAAGAAGTTTCCACTTCTTGATTGCAATAACTGTCAATAACAGGAATGAATAATAATGGAATGACGTGAAAAAAAAAAGCATATCCATGTATACAAATTTATAGTTTTAGCAGGAAATGATAATGGTCTTCATTAATTGGAATTTGAAAATTTGTTTTTTTGAAAAACCATTAGAATTCATTGATTTCTTTGAAATTTTTCCGCAATCGACTAGTTTGAATTGCTTAATTCTTTGATTTTATTAAATGTTTTTAAGTTACTTAAACTTTGAATTTTGAAGTAGATATATGTAGCTTATAGTTCCGGTAGTTTAAAGGAACAAATCTAGCATACATATTTTCCAGTCAATATGTATTTTTTCAAAAAACTACAGCAGCAAAAAACTTCAGAAAGGGAGCAAAAAAGTTTTAAAATATTCTAGGATTAAAAAGGGCGCCATAATCTATAACCATCACAAGTTGTTTTTGTCTGCGTTCGATTAGCCGTATGATCATCACTAAAGTTGTTATCACAAAACAGATATGTTTTTCCATGGTAATCTGCTTCCACCTTCTCTTCAAAGTGAGCTTTGATACTTGAAGTATCGGTCATACACCCAATACTAAAAATGGCCATTAAGAGAACAAGTCTTGATGACAAGAAAAGAATATAAAATAGTAGTAGACTATTGCTTTTCCAATATTTAAAAAAATATTATCAAACCTATTATTATGACCTTACAACAATATAATCAAAAATTTCCAAACAAAATTGCTCAAAAGGAAATTACGTTTCTACCGATGAAGTTACTAGCGTGCAAAGCATCAAGAAATGACCAACATAATGAGGTTAATATGAAATATGTAGCTAATATAACCATAAATTAAGGCCTAAACTCGTCGTCAAATATGTTTAAATTTTCATGAATCATTACAAGCTATAATTTCTTGAGAATAAAATATTTCAGTGCACAGGAATGTTTCAATCTCCTCACGGGAAGTGATTTCAAGATATCCAAGAGCTGTTGTCGGTGAGATATTTATGGTGTAGTGAAGTCTCGGATATATGATGAGTGCAAAAGTTTACTTCCTCTAACTTACGCCTATTCTGATGACATTTTGTAGTTACAATCCCATGTTTTATAAATAATGACAAATCACATTTTGTAGTTCTATTTCTTAGTAAATAAAAGTTTTACTTTTTTCCACTTATATAAAAGATTTCGTGTTCATTTTTATTCATATATTAAGAAAAAAAAATTACAAGTACATATATGTAGGGAGAGGGAGAGAGAAGGAGTGGAAGAGAGGAAGAGGGAAAAAGGAGAAGAGGGAGAAAGAAAAGGATAGAGAGAAAGATTTAAGGAGCCGGAGAAATCAAAAATGTTGACAGTTGGTCTAGACAGAGGTTATCTCCAATATACCTAGCACTTTTCAAATTCATGTAAGGAGCGACATTATGTGTGGGACCAATTTACTATAAGTTTGAATTTAACTCACAGGCAAAGTAATAAATGAAAAGGATATTGATCATTTCAAGATTGGGAAGTAAGTTTGTAATCTGATTAAAATGGCTATGAATGACTTCCATACAGGAGATGTTTCAACAGAGTTCATGACCTTCAATCATTAAGATTATATATCCTGACGAAGGACAAGGAGATGGCAAACTTTCATGGTTTCTTAGTTCATCTTGTTAGCCTAGTATCTCTGATGAGCTTTTGATTAGAAAATTTGTTCAAGGTAATTCATGAAGACTCATGCCTCAGTTTTTAATTTCATTCCTGCCCTTACCTACAGCCTACCTCCGTCTTATTCACCTGCTTGTGTAATTCAGTATCTGAAAGGTTGAAGGTTGCACTATCGTCGTTTGCTGATAATTGCTACTTCCAGGATTGTTGTTGCATACGCTGTTCGCATCGACGTAGTCCCAAGGCAACGATGCCGGTATTCCTTGGTACTGCAATGCAGACGATGGACTTAGCGTTTTGTTCGTAACTTTTCAGTTCCATGAAAATTCTTATAAATTTAAGATCAATCTGAACACTTCAAAAATGAAGTCTGCTCCGCTTTTCATTTCCTGTAGTTCAAGGATTTTATTGCATTTCTATTGGACTTTATTTGTTAGAGAGCACGTTCCAGGTTTAACTAGAAAAAAAAGCTTTAGAGATAAATTTCCCGGGAAAGGTAGCATCATGACAGCATAGATCAGAAGCTAGTTTCACGAATTAAGCTATTTAAACTTGATTGCAGGTAATGAGGATTGTTAAAAATTATCGCGATGAAACGATGTTGTCGGTTGTCTTTTAAAAATAAGCTACAAGTTTTGAATAAAGAGCTGGGAAGCAAATCAAAAAATTGTTCTTAAATTTCCATTATGCTTGTCATTGCTGTTTTACGGTTACCTTCATGATCGGTTCATTAAGAAATAATTGTAGACGAGCAGTCAAATGACTTGTGAGACGACTATTGTATTCTCGCATATCAGCTGACCATTTTTCTAGAAGTGTATAATTTTGCATTTCACGCACACAATTCGAGAAACCATCCACAAAATATGGTAACGAAAAGGGTTGTTTTGCTTCTGAAAATAGCTACCATCGTTATTTTAACAAAATATAAGTGTTTGACTCAAATTTCTGAACTCATACTTATCATTTATGCAAATTTATCCGAAAAGTATTCTTAATGGAAACCAAAAAACTCCTATTACAAATATTTTTTCGTCGTCATCTAATTTTGAAGTTTGGTTAAAGTTAAATTTTTTTCAAAATTTCAACTTTGACTTTGCAATTCAAATATGTCGTTTTCTCCCCCACAACAAAAAAAAAAAAAAGAATGAAACTAACTGCTATTGACAGCGATGCGTCTTTTTAGCTGTCTGATATAGTCGACACTCATTTCCAGAATATCTGCTTTCTCCCATTTGGAATAATTTGGAGACTTGAAATGATTGAGAAATTTTTTCTGTCAACCATTTAAGAAAAACTGGCTACAACTTAATATCACTCATTACAACTTATTGCTTTTTCCAACATCTTCCATATCCAGACTCAAATTTTTGCTCTTGCTCATTTCCACTCAATTTTAAATTTTAAGCGAAGGATTTAAAAAAAATCATTTTGGTTGCGCTGCATCATTAAGCAATGGAAATGATTAGAAATACAGTATCAACAGCTATAATGCTAATGCGTAATAAAAGATGCAAAAAGATGGAGTGGCAGAGATGAGTTGGTAAAAATAAATTGAATCTAAGTAAGTAAAAGTAACTGATATTAAAGAAATAACCCCATTTCTATTATCATCCACTAGCATTTGTCTCATCTCAAGAAGGCATTTATTGATTCGTGCTCTTCTTTTTCTTTCCATTAGTGGTTTGTTAGCCTGAAAAGCTTTATAAATATTAGAGAGATCAGTCTAAGCAAAAAACTTTCGGCATTTCAAAGCATGCTACTCATCAAATATTAAATATTAAATTGCGGAATTTATTAAAATTTCAATGCGTTCGATAAAAACAATACTTGAATGACTTCATTTTTAGAAACACAATGTTTTAATTTTGCAATTATTTAAATGAAAACGAAACCCCAATTAAGTTTCCTTGCAAATAAACTTGAGACAAGAAGTCGAAACTTTAAGGAAATACATGGTGTTAAAATTGAAATATTTCACTGTGTTTCAACTTCAGCTCAATCACCTTTTTTGTCAGGACTTTTCCCTGCTCCGAATCAGATTTTTCAGCTTCAGCTCGTAACATTGAATATTGTCTTACTCGTTATTACTTACAAAATTTCGTTATCACTGATAAGATGCACTTTCACTGTAAATCTGATCAGTCGCTGAAAATTACTTAATTTAAATAGCTTACTAATGCAATACAATTTCTTCAACAAAAAAACGATAATCTCAAATTTCGAATTCATTACATTGTGTATCCAAGGTCAATAGACTTCGGACATCCATTTGAAATTTGTTAAATTGTGGGCCTTTAAATCACTTGAAATACAGTTTTTTCTTCTCTTTTTTTTGAATTATATTTGCTATAAAAATACAAAGTTTTTTATTCTGATTCCGAAAAATTTCCGTTTAATCACGAACTGAAACACATACTAAAAACCCCGATTCTCTCGAAAATTTTGGCCATAAGAAGCAATCCTGAAAAAGCTCACTCAACATTTTTGCGTAACAACAATTTCTTACGAAAAAGATTCCACTAACAAGCCAAGATTTATTAGATCAATACTATATCGAGAGCATCCATTGAGGATTCAATTCGGAATAAAATTAAGTAGTGAAAAAAAGTACTTTTTATGGTTTCAGAAAATTGAAATATTGGACTCATTGCATTCTAAATTCCAGAAAGTTTATTCATCAGGTTACAGAGAAATGGATTTGAGTGCCGGCCACTGGGCATAGTTTTTCAAATTTGCGAAGAACTAAAAATTTTGAAAACTTCTGGCTACCTAGTTTTATTAATTTTGAATCGTGAAAAAGTCTGACATAATACTGTGGCTTCATTTATTTTCATCTCTGAGCACATTCTCGAAGAAGAAATACAAAAATGTCCTAGTTTTAATGTTTAGAAAAAAGTGATGGCGAAATTAAAAATGGAACTTTTTGGAGTCATTTTCAAAACGTTTTAGGAGTTATCACTATCTGGAATAAAGCTGCGATGATTCATTTAATGATATGGGACACCGATTTACTGCAAAAAGATTTATCTTTGGTTTGCGTAGATAATGGAAATTAGAATTTTATGCAAGCAAGTCTTAAAATAAAGTGCGAGATAATATAGAAAACTTTAGATTTGACTCCAGAAATTGTGCGAGAAGCAAATATCGTAGAACCCTCATAAAATATGAAGTCTGATAAGCTTTTAAGTGAAATAAATTAAGATATCAATGGAAAAGATTTAACTTCTAGTAACTTGAAGTATTGTTCCACAAGATTAAGTTATTCTTTGGGATATTTGAGAATATGGGAAGCAAAAGGAAGGCGAAGAAGTAAAGCAAAGAGAAGAGTGATTCATACTGTCCAAGAAATGTTTTCAGTTTTTGTTTCATCCTGCACACTTCAAATCTTGAAATATTCATTCAGATTCTTTGTCTAAACTGACCGAAATCCGTATATCTCTTCGTTGCTTTTATGTATTCGCACCAAATGATTAGTTCCCCATAATTTCTGCTAAAAAGAAAAAAAAAGTAGGAGAGATTTTATTTCCATAAAAAATATGAAAAACACGTCCGTACGTGGCAATATAAAAACATGTTTGTAAGTGATAATATAAAAGGCACTTCCATACGTGGTAATGTTAACACCAATTATGCCGATTGTGATGACGGCATCAACAATGACAATGGGGATAACAATGATAGGAATAATAATCTTGGTGATAACAGTGACGTTGTCATCAGTAATAGTAGTTATGATAGCTAAGGTGATTATGATGATAATGATAACAGTGTAAACGTCACCATCAATAAAGTTGTCTGAAATACCATTAATGTAGCATGATTATCATGAATTAAATTAATAGTCATAGCAAGAGACATCTAGAAGGTTTACGGTAGGAGTTGTGTGGCAGTATTGTAAAGAGTTGATGAGTGGCGCCGACGAAATTTTGTGTAATTGACAAGAAGACAGGTGCTAGAAGAAATAGATAGATGTATAGTGATCGGTGACAACGATGGTTAAAGTGAATGATAATTGATGAGGAAAAGTAAGAGAAGGCAGGAGATGAACTGAATTTTGTTAAAGGCCATTTCGAGGATGCGACAACAATCGCCAACATCACCACGTCGTCGATGACGGTGGATCTGGAGATGGGAAGGGAATAAATGGTGGTAGAAGTTCTCCAACGCATTTCATGGGCAACTTAAGGAGTAATGCGATGCTCATTTGCCATAATGAGGATGATTTATAAGGCATTACTGATCAGATGAATCTGATAAATTATTCGCACACCATAGGCACACTTGTTCATTTCACTGCTTTGTCCTCTGTCCCCTCCCCCTTCCACTTCTCTTCCTCTTGCGTCCTTTTTACTTCACTCCATCAGCTTACTCACATTTCATCAAAGTTTCGAAATTTACTGACCACATTAAAATTATTTATTCATTTAGTTACTTTTTTGTTGCAATTCATAACTCCAGAAGCTTAGTGAATAATTTCACTGAACTCATCGATATTGCATGACAGAATAAATTGCTAGCAAGATATGATATCTTCATTTGGCACTCAGAGATAGTCTTAAAATATTCACGTCAAGAGTGATATTTCTCTTGAAAGTGATCTTACACTGTTTCTTAATTATTGCAAATTATACAAATTATATTTATGCATAACTTGTTTATCAATTCACACAGTCGAGTAAAAATTCGTTCTGACTAGGTTCTCGCATTGCTAGAATTATTCCTTCATGATACTAGAAAGTAATGTTATAATTTGATGAGGTCAACTATTTGTCTGTTGCCCTTATTTCAAATCAGCATGGTTTTTATGATTAGCGAAATGAAAAGTGAATGTTTATGCAAAACTGATTGTTAGAGTTAAATTTCAATCTTACATGCAGAGTTAACTTGAAGTGCAAATAAGCATTATTTTTTCACGGCGAAATTTTCCTCATTTCATAGATTTAGAAGTGGTTTGTAGTTACACGAAAAAATAAATTTGAATGATTAGTATATTCTTTCTACTTATTCCATTTATATCACTGTAATTTTAATTCCATGGAGGTGATCAATTACATTATTTATGAATAGATGATAACAATGACACAATGACAAGCAAAGGAAAAAACATATCTTTTGCCCAATATTCATTCTGGTGAAATTTCATCCCCGTATTGATATTAAGACTTTAATCACTATGAATGCTATATATATGAATTTTTTCTGCTGCAACTGTAACAAGTGACATGATGCATGATCTTGGGTATAACACAATCACGTTGTTACCAGTCTACAGTAATCAACTATTCAGTTAATCTTGCTTTACACACATTCGATTTGATGATCTGTATAAATCTTTAATTCACTTAAGATGATGAAGATCCAGTAATTGGTTCTGAAAAATTACAGTAAACCACTTGCATTGTGACACAATCCACTGGAATCTCCAAAACATTTTGTAGGTCCAACACTTTGTTAAATTTGTTTAATTCCCATAGCTATTTGGTGTTATAAATCTAGGTATATATTCTTGCATACTTTTGATTTTAATACGTTTAAAATGATGACCAAACAAACTCAAAGTCGGAGAAAGTTTAAGCTAAAGAGAAATCTCAGAAGTCTTACTTATTTTGAATTTAATTTATTAATTCAGCAAATACTTGAAAAGTCGGTTTGAAACAATCGCTTAGGAAAGTAACAATGAAGTGCTAAAT
>NW_018108228.1:138224-140136 GCF_000183805.2 Loa loa | reverse complement strand
ATCTGTATAAATCTTTAATTCACTTAAGATGATGAAGATCCAGTAATTGGTTCTGAAAAATTACAGTAAACCACTTGCATTGTGACACAATCCACTGGAATCTCCAAAACATTTTGTAGGTCCAACACTTTGTTAAATTTGTTTAATTCCCATAGCTATTTGGTGTTATAAATCTAGGTATATATTCTTGCATACTTTTGATTTTAATACGTTTAAAATGATGACCAAACAAACTCAAAGTCGGAGAAAGTTTAAGCTAAAGAGAAATCTCAGAAGTCTTACTTATTTTGAATTTAATTTATTAATTCAGCAAATACTTGAAAAGTCGGTTTGAAACAATCGCTTAGGAAAGTAACAATGAAGTGCTAAATCTCAAAAATTTGAAGAACGAGTACTCCTTCAGATAACTTCTTAGACATTTGTTTCTTCTCTCACTTCCGACCCACAGAAGGGAGTCTTAACTTTTGATTTTTGGTGAGCAATCTTCCTATTCCTTTTATTTTTGTTTACAGATTTTTAAACAGACTCAACAGTGCAGTTGCATTTCCAAATACTGGGACATAAGTGCTGCATTATTGTCGCTGAATTGTTTCCTTCGATCAAAATAAATTTCTCTAACAAGGATATCTTAAAAAGACACAGAAATCATTACTAGTTATACCAATGTTATATTTACATAATTTCTTCCGTATACTGAAAGACAATAATAATATCTTTAATTAAGGGCGGAATCTATGGATTTTATATCCACTTGTTTCAGATAAGATTCTGATCGAAAGATGATGTAAGGTTATTGGAATTAAACGCTAAGACGACAGAGGAAGAGGACATCAAATTTATTATCAGTATGGTAAATCTGACCCTCGTTCATTAGAACTAATCGTGGCTCCTTTGAGTGACAAATTGCTGTTGTCCTACGTCCCGTCAATCTCGATAGCTCTTGATTCGATATGGCATATCATTTCACTGTGCCGCTTTCGCTTTATTGATATCAGTTTCTTCCTGTTCTCGACTTAAAACCTTTGACACAGTAACCAACCTATTCGGTTTGATCAAATTCAACCACGATCGCTATTACTCCGACCATACCAAAAATACTTTACATTTCATTGATAAAAAAAATTTTGAAATAACGGAGTAACCACAAAACTGATTTACTCATTCAGAGTGATGGATTTTGTTCTGTTTCATGATTGAAACTATTCCATTTAATGCATTTAAGGACAGCATGCAGAATAGATTCGAGGCAAGAATTCTACGAAAAAAACGATTTGTTTAATATAGATATTGAAGATGGAAATGGCAACGCATTACGTGCATCACAATGCTCGATTCAACCTTTGGCATTTGCAATCCAGAGCTCAGGAAAACCAGTTAATTCATTTGTAGGCGATCCAGAAAGGATTAAATGACATTTACAGAAAATACTTCGTGATTTAATCGAAATCAAACTACCTTAAAATGGAAAATAAGGACGCTGCAACACCTACCGACCTGAACAGTAAAACCTCACATGCACTGACTGTACTAATCCATAGCTTAGCTTGTATTTCGGGTTCTTCAGATCCAGGAACAACTGTTATGGACCCTTGACTCTTTTCCGCAATTTTTCCCTGGAAATACTGAATTAACTTTGCAAATACATATTCTTCTATCGTACATAACGTGTATACGAATATATTAAACAAACTGACAGCTTCATAGTATTAAGGCGAATTTTCCATCTGACAGCCAACGAAAAGTCTTGCAGAAAAATAAGAAAGAAATCACGGCATGAAAAAGCATCTCGTTACAGTGCATTGTATTTACAGTCTGACTGACTGCTTACTAATAATTACTAATAATAGGAGGAAAACAGCCTATGCTGTATGGTGTGTGAATAAAACTACACATACATAATTTCTGGGAATAC
>NW_018108228.1:116560-137999 GCF_000183805.2 Loa loa | reverse complement strand
GCTTCATAGTATTAAGGCGAATTTTCCATCTGACAGCCAACGAAAAGTCTTGCAGAAAAATAAGAAAGAAATCACGGCATGGAAAAAGCATCTCGTTACAGTGCATTGTATTTACAGTCTGACTGACTGCTTACTAATAATTACTAATAATAGGAGGAAAACAGCCTATGCTGTATGGTGTGTGAATAAAACTACACATACATAATTTCTGGGAATACAAAAGTACCTCAACGACAAATAGTTTGGAAGATATAAATAAACAAAACGTAACAAACACAAATGGTAATGAAAAGAGAAATACAAAGAAGAAACAGTAGAATTTTTGCCACACATATTTAGTTGACAGCAATCTGCCACTTGGTTCAAATTACTCCTGAAGCATATCGAAATTTTAGAAATTTCAAACAGCTAAAATTGATGTGGTTAAAGCGGCAAAAAAAGTAGAACGGATTCATAATCACACTAACAGTTCTATAAATGATAAAAAATCAAATCTGGCAGCGTAATAAAACATAAGCACTTCTTTCAATGATTGCGCACTTCTTACTACTGGCAAACTCCCATGCCGTTTTACGGGAAGTTATTGAACAAAAGATGTGACTAGTAAGGTCGCAAGTAAGAAGTGCAACATTTAAGAAAACCGAAGAAAATAAAGTTTAGGGTAATAAAGTTTCATGCAGAAGATTTTACTTTCATATGATGAATATGACTGGTTCACTCATCCATTTCGAAGGCACGCCAGTAGTAGAAAATTATAACGGACAAACATGTACCAATAAAGCAGATTTAATATGCCATATCCAGGAGCACATTTAACAGCCCTGACTATTCCGGACAGAAAGATACTTCGAAATGAATAGCACCAATTTTGTAGATGGACATCACATCAGGTTGCAACAACATGTTGATGAACCCGTTTGACGTCTGCTTATTTCCGGATGACGACGATTGATTTGACGAACAAGGTCGTAAAAAACCTTAATATAAATTTTAGAGTGACATTAAAACATCAAGCTAAATGATTATACAATACAACCGACTACTGATTTGACTACCTCGAAATCCTTCCACAACTGCATAACTCTTTTAGAATTACCCGTTTATTGAGCCAGCAGTAGCTTCAAGTCTGAACTTATGAGTTAAACTCAAGACATAAAGTTTTTTGGAATTTCCTTCTAAGAAATATGCTCCACCCTATGAGGCTGATCCACATTATCAGTGGTTCAAATTGATTTTGTGGGAATAATTTGAGGTGGTCATGTTATTGCAGATTCTGAAAGCCATGAAGAATCTCATATACTAGCTTATTCAAAATTGGAAAACTTATTCCATACTTCGTTAACATTAATTTTTGCTTTAGCTGAAGTTTCAAGGAAAGCACTGTTGAATGATCGTGCTAAATTAGATCCTTGGTCTTTACCCACAACACGTTCATCTTCTAGATCACATTTGTTTCCAACAAGGATCATTGGTACCTGAAACATATTCGAAAGTAGTTCAAGAAACTGGGTTTTAAAAGTTTTAGCAATAACATAAAACCAATTGGGTCTAATTCAAAGATACGAAATCTCGCTTCAAGTCTAAGCTGTGAATTGCGAAAGTATTATAAAATGGGACAAGTTCATGACAATGCAAGCACAGCTCATTTAATGCCTTGGTACAGAGAGGTTAAACCAGATCATTCCTCTTAAAACCGATTCTAGTAATGCTAAACATCCTACCATCTCATCTCAGTGACTGAAAGATAGTATTCCTACATACATTATGCAAACACAACAAAATATGTAATACTGACTTCCTCCGTATCCTTGACACGCAAGATTTGTTCCCTCAGATCTGTGAGGTCACTAAAAGTGGTCTGTGCCGTAATGGAGTAAACCAGGATAAATCCTTGACCATTTTTCATATACAAGTCACGCATAGCTGTGAATTGTTCCTGAATGAATTTGTTGAAATATTTTTATTTTCAAAATTGTCACAACGTGAAAACTTTAAACAAAACTGTTAATTCCAACTCGAGACCGATCCCTTAAAAACCAAAAAATAACAACTAACAGTTCCAGCAGTATCCAAGATTTCGAGCATGCATTGCTGACCATCAACTTCTACTTGCTTTCGATAACTGTCTTCAATGGTGGGGTCATATTTTTCCACAAATATGCCTTGCACAAATTGCACGGTCTACATAAATAAAATAAACTCAAACAGCCAATTCACCAGAGTAAAACACCTCCAAGTCTATGTAAATTTTTTGAGAGCTCAACTTACCAAGGCGCTTTTTCCAACACCGCCACTTCCCAATACAACAATTTTATACTCACGCATCGCTTGCGAGATTGTACGATCTACAAAAATAAAATGAGTTCAAATGGACAGTATATTAAGTTGAAAATATTCCTAAAATCGACCATAGCTTGATGCTGTATTTTTCTAACAAGAAATATTTTCGAATAAAAAAAAATCTTTTCGAGGAAGAAGCACTAAGGGAAATGCGGGTATCCAACTCTGCTCAAAAAACAAAATTATTGGTATGGAATGATATTAAACCTTGCAACCCACATAATAAGACCGCAGAAAGGAATTCAGTATAAAGCCAATACAGACCTACGTTGAAAGATGATTCATTGCTAAGATAATTTCTTACCACATTTCACATTTTCTTTTTAATATAAAATTTAAAAAGTCGTTGCTTCAATTTTATGCTCAGTCTCAGAACTAAAAGAACGAAAAAATCCAGCAACTAATGCAATATACTTTGAAAGTTCGTGTTTAGCATCTTTGGTCCAAGGGAGAGTCCCGTCATAATGTCGTATTTAGATAGACATCACTTTCAAAAGCTAAACATCTCCAAATCAGGGTATTGCAATCCTCTAATATCGTGACATTTACCATCAAACTAGTGCTCTCCAGATATCCAATGCTACTTTGTCGCCATAGGATTACAGTTCTGGACATATCACCCATTCAAATAAATCAAATTTGGTGTATTAATAGAATATGTGACGAAAAACACAGCTGAATCCTATCACTAGGTCAATTTTTAAGACCTTTACCATGTCTGCTTCATAATGTCTACAGATCCATACCACTGACTGGGATACTCCAACCTAGAACCACCTTGAAATGGAATTCCAACTTTTCTATTAAGTAAAAATGTTATGTCACACCTCCGCATGAGCCCAGTTTTTTCATAGTGGTCCAGCGTGGATTACAGGAGCAGCCACACAGTGCAAAATCTGGACCTATTTGGTAATATAGGCATTGCAAAGTCGGTGACAGTTTCTGGAATTCAGGATGTTGCTGGGAATATTACGTGTGGCGATACTGAGTCTGGCTTTTGAGTAAAATATGACATGAAAATTGTAAACGAATACTATTCAGCACTGTATGTGCTGGTAATATGAGTAACCTTGGTTTCGAATTTCTCCCTATTTCGAAACATGGCAGTGCATAAAAGAAAGCCAGAAATAGAATAACTGGAAAGATGTCTAAATCAATAATCCCTCCATGATGTGCTAATTTTCATGGATAACCTTGGAAGGATTATTGTCGCCATAATTCTTTGCGTGCACTTTAATGGAGCAGGATGCTTCATGTTTCCACCGAAAACATAAATAATTAAGTACATTAGGTCTTACAAATGTTCTAGGTAGCGCGGCAACAATACTCAGACTCACCATCTAATTAGGCTTACTTGGAAGTCACAATCATGCTGTGAATAATAAAATGCTGACGTTTCAACCTTAGCTTAAATGAATAAATTTTACAGGTTCTACGTTATATAAATAACCGTTAGAGAAGTTGTATGACGGACTTTTTTTTCGAGGAGGGGGATTTGAATGCCTCCTTATTAAAATTTTTGCTTTTAGAGCAACAACTGAATATTTCACGAAATGTATTAATCTAATATGTTTCGATTTATCATATAAAGCACTACCATATAAGACTGGTGCTTGTTTTAAAGCAATAAAGCGACGGTGGAAAGATATACAGAGGAGGGGTTATGAGTTATAATATGACTATAATATTTCCAATGACATAAAAATTATAAAGGAAGGAATAAAATGTGAGGTATCTAGAGGGCGAACGCATTTAAATAAACTATCGTAGATTCAATCAACGTAACGAATGTTATAAGCTCGAAATGAATGAAGCCTTTTCTCGTGGTTCTTTTATGACCTTAGAAAATGAATATTAAAAGCACTTTTGTCATTCAGAACATATGGCATTACTTGCGACACCCAAGAGTACAATGTAGCGACAAACAGGAACGTCACTTCACATATACGCGTTCCACTTTTTAGTGTTTGAATCATTGCCATTTGTACAATATGTACTTATCAACATGAAAAAGACGCCACAATTAATGCACATGAAGACGAAATGGATACTCGACACTCACCTCAGCTACCACAACGCAGTAGCTTCGAGTAATTGTCAACATGTTTCCATAGAAATAAAGTGACAATTACTGATAAAATGAGCTGGATGCCAAAAAGCTTGAGTGCTCTTGATAAGCAGCAGACGAATGGAACAAATGTATCGCTTAAAAAAGGAAGAAAAATTCAAATGATTCAGGCTGACTCAATGCATAAAAGCTATAATCACACAATAAAAACGGTCAGCAAAAAATATTCATTTATACTGTAATATCTAGTGCTTCAGCTACCAAACATCTACGAAGAATATTTCTTTTGCTACGCTACAGTTACACTCAAAGCTTTAAGCAGTGGTACACTGAAACCTCGGTTAGTGAATTATTCGACGTCTATATTACCCCTGCCTTAACTTTGTTCTGATCCGTCTATCCCACTGAATATTTGAGTCCCACATAACTCTCATCTTTGCTGAATCGAAGCTTCACGATTCCGGATACATTTTCAGAAAGTACGTGGTCACTTTTCTCGAGTTAAACAATACTAATCTATTTTCCAATAATCAGCTTGTAATCCATTAAATCCAACAAGTTCGTGTCACATTGTCCAATCTTCTCTTTCATAATAATGTCCCGACATTTTAAGCTAGGTATAACGTTGTCTCTCCCGACTTCTTCGTATTGTGTGATTCACAGAACCGAAGCAGCATTCGGCCAGTGCCTACGGGCTTTGTATTGGGATGTATCTGGTTTAATATTCACCATAAATAAACTTTACCATCGATAGCCTGCTCACTGTATAATCAATCTCTCCTTCTCGACACTCCCTCACATTTCATCTTTGTTCATATCAGCAGAATATTTATGGCATCGTTGCTTTCAAACTTTAAAAATATTCAATGAGAAGATGAAATATAAAATTCTGGATAGCCTTCCCTTCTTACAGAACACTGGAGGAAAGCTTGAATCACCCAACACGTTGCAGCACATCTTCAAGTTTTGCAGGTCAACATCACAAAGTTGGTTGGTTTAAATTTCATTTCATTTTTCTGAAAGGTTTTGCTGATTTAAAAGATAGCAGTAGTCAGTAACACGCGAGCTTCGCTAAGCATCGACACGTTTTCAAATATGTCAGACTTGTGCTAAATGATTGCTGAGATTCAGCTCTGAATCAGGATGAGGTAGGACTTTTATTTCCCAAAGTGAAATGTGTCGCTGAATAACCTAGTAAAGTTACCAGGTATTCACCAAAGTCTAAGTCCATCCCATAACAGCACCTACCTCCCACAACTAGATATTAACAATTAGCATGAACTTTTGCTGATAGCAATACACACCCTATTGGGATGTTCAAACGTACTATATAGCACCTGTGGGCTTCCCAAGTTAATCTTAGAACTTCAATGCTTTTCGAAAAATCGTGAAAAAAGTGGGCAAATTGGTTATATGAACAAACTGCGCAGTTAAACTTTACTTTTCAGCTGTATAGAATTTGTATATTTGAAAATGGATAGAGAATCGAAAAGTCTGGTTTCAACACTAGCAATATCAGCACATGACGATATCCCGATGATCGTGACATATCACTTTCACCGATGCGGCAGGGCGAATCTTCATATTCGGAATGATGTTATAGTGTGATGGAAGTTTGTCTCAATATTTTCTACAGTATGCAATCATGTGTGGATCTTCTCTATACTTCGCACTGTCGAGATTGTAGGAGTTGTGGAGGGTTTCCTTTTACACGCGAGGGAAGTTAATGCAAATAAGCAAGTCCAGATGGTGCAGACTAGACGTTAACCTCCAGGAACGTCTTTCACTAACTATAAATGCTATTTTCTTGAGAATGTTGTCATTTATACAATTTTTTCGAGAAGGTACGTATTACCGAATTGTACTGATTAAAAACGGTGAGATAATTTTATTTTGTACCGTTCGCCAAGATTTGAAAGGATTTCAAGTACGACACTTTCGCCAAATTTTATTTTATCCCTCTTTCCATTTACACTCTTTGCTCTTACATGTTTAGTTTTACTTAATTCAAGCATTTTTTTCGGACTTCATATTCCTTTGAAGATATTCAATCATCCGCGATGCTGTAATACTTGATGGTCATTCAGTGATAATCAAGAATTTGGATATTTTTTCTGGTTAGTATTAGCTTTTATGACTAACATATGCTAATACTTTGAAATACTAGCCTCACTGTACACCTCAGTATCCGTGGTGTGAAGTGAGAGATAGCTTGTAACGTTGTAGGATGCTAAAAAAAGGTTTTTCTTTTCTCCCTCTTCATATACATTAATCGGAGGACGTCCTGTGGAAAAGCGCATTCACTACCAAAATGGTTCCAGTGTACCAAGGTTTTGTAGAGGACCAGCCATTTGAATAGTATAACTGTGCAACGAAGCAAATCTTGTTTAAGCACCAACTGTTGCAACTTGCAAAATATGCAAAAATTGTTTCGAGTATTATCTTCGTGAATAGTCGAATAGGTATAGCAAAGTTCTAGTATTTCCACTTGTGACGAAGTCGTGTGAATACTAGAATACTACGGGCATTGCAACTCCATGTGAAAAATTTTGAAACCTTGGTAGGGCAATGTTTCACTGGAATCATTGCGGAAGAGAATGGGGAAATAATACGAATGACCGTCATTTCTTTACGTTCCTTGGAAATTCATACTAAGAGCACTTGCTGAACAAGCTTGATATCCAAGGACTCTACTCAAGAAAAATAAGATCCTAATTTGTATTGTTCTTGAGGGAAACTGATAAGAGAATGTATTGTTCTTGATTTATCCTTTGTAAGGAAGGAGTTCTAGCCATCGATTAATAAAAGAAAAATCGCGTCCTTTGGTCCTCAACTATTCATTCCACGAATTTCATGCATCGTCCCACGAACTTCGAAATGTGCTGTAAAAATAGTTGCGTGAAGTTCTCAAAATACGTATTTTTATAAACATCACTACCATGAAAATTAATAAAGAATATTCGGCATTAGCTCAAGCAAAACGCCATAAGCCATATTGAACAAAGTGTGGAGATGAATAAGGTAAAATTATTTGAGATATATAACTCCGGATAATAAAAGCAAAGTGATGCATACAAGTGTCCGGATAAAACTTAATATTTTTTGAAAATCGTAATGGATAAACAGGATACCCAAGCACAAATCGAAATAAAGGATCTCCTGGTAACAAAACCTAATATTTTTGGAAGACTTGAATGTTTGATGTCACATCTTTGTGTAAAGTTTAAGCAACAAAACAAATAACGACAAAGGACTTTGGAATAAAGCTTCTGTTAGCCAACAAGTAAGTTTCGCAGCAAGTTCTTTTTTGATCTAATGGCAATCGAGAAGAATGGTTATTTTCCATTTAAAATAAATTTGAAAAGGCCAGTATATCGACAAACCAGTATTACCAATTGTCTTGCCAATCTATATGTAACGATTTCAATTTTCATCCAGGCATATCTCTAAAAAATCTTGCTACCAAGTTATGAGTTAACTCGCTAACTTAAAGTTCAACCTCAGGAACCATGAATTTAAAAGCAGTTTTAATGCGATTTCCATGCCTGCTTATTATGGACTTATATTAGAAGGAAGTCTTTAAATACAAGTTTATGGATACCAAGAACTGCAGAGAAACACTTTCACCTTTCTCATTGACATAAACAATCACTGTGGCTTCAAGTCCTTGCTGATTCGATATGCATGTGTATTGTTCCAATCAAATTTCACACCCGTTACGGGCAATTGACGTCGTAGGGCTTTAAATGTTGTAGCAGACATTTGTTGGTAATTTTCTTGGACCGCATCCTGAAAGTGATGTTCCAAACTCCATTTTAAAAGAGTTTCTTCAAGTTTCCAGTGTTAATGTCCTTGCCGTTCTGTCATTAATAATTATTGCTAATATAAAAGAACTTGCCTGATACTTCGACTCTTCATCCCAAATTATTCTAAATACATCTTTTGCAGTTTGTACGATGTCAGCCTGAAAATTTGTTCTGGAATTGTCTTATCTCTCCTTTCTTCTTTCCCCTTTTTCCATAACAACGAACTCAAAACAGATTTATAAAAACTAACAGTGTATGTCATTTTGGTAGATGTTTCCTTTGTTGATACAAGTTGAACATTACCATCTTCGTAATAATGTACATGTACTTTGATGATACCTTTAATTTCACATTGTCCGTTTTTGCCATCCGCAATAGGTATTGTCCACTGCGAACGCCATCGCCCATTCCTGTCGCAATTAAAATGGGTAACTTAAAATACACAACTGAAGAACCTAATTTATGAATCTACTATTGTAGTGCTAGTTCTTTCATTCAGTATTTTACTTGTCACTATGAGCGCAAAAAAAAAAAAAAAAAAAAAAAACCTTAATGTGCAAGAAAGCACATAAAGCATACTGCAATGTAAAATCAATGTTGATAACTCCTAGCTTTGATAACTCAGTAATGATACCATTACTGAATAGTCAATATTGATAATGAATTTGAAATTCATATCATTCTTGAATTGACCGATAGTTCCATTAATTATACAGCAAAATAATCGATGATAGTATTTTACCAGAAATTCTTGGGTTGATAACGATGACTTTCGATACACAACGTTAATGAGTCGTTGTTCACAAATACTGCTGCTATACCCGTTTCTTCGTAGTGACTGTCAGTGTATTTGTCAGCTTCCTGAATAATTAGTTGCAATACTTACAACATAGAAATAGCTCATTGTTTAAAAGAAAACTGAAAAAAACTTCGAGTCCATCGTCCACATTATCTCAAGCTTCCGTATATTTTTTGACTTTTAAACTCAAAAAACTGGTCCATGCTTCCTTACTACAGCATATAATTTCCAGATATTCCTATCATATCATCAAATAACTAAGATGCGTTGTATCATGGGCGACAATCAATTAAGTAAATTCCAGACAACAAACCTCCTGCACTGCTTTCCGCCAAGCTTCAGAACTTCCGTCATTTGCACTTTCAATTTGGATATCGGTAGCTTCTTTCCGTAAATGCTCATATTTGAACGAATTTCTTGATCTAGGATCGTAAAATCGGCCATTCGGCATTTCATTGAATGGTGTAATTAAAGTCTGTAACCAAAACTTCACAGATATCGTGATGCACATCAGTTCCTATTTTACACTAATGGCTCTTCAGCTAAATTCCCCAATATTCTTGCAATTAATAAAAAAAGATTTTCCCTGTATAGAAAAACACAAATTTTGCATTTCAATATGTCACTTTTTTGCATAGTTTTGTATACTTTCTTGCACAATAAGGTTTTCTCTTCTTTTTTTTTTTTTTTGCACTCATACTGACAAATAGAATACTGAAAGAAAGAACAAGCTCCATAGGATTCAACATCTCAAGCTGGATCATTTCGCAGAAAACGGCAATCGAAACCGCTAAAAAGATAAATTCCACTGAATTCCAAAAACTAGATTTCTCATTTCTGAAAGTTAAAATCCCTATACAGAATACTATAAAGCAAAGGAAAACCAGATTTCCAATTTCATAAGCTGAAATGAGTGGTACCTGTTTATCAACACTTTCCAATTTTACAGGTATAAATTGCTCCTTATTGTATTGTGCGAATACAGCCGCACAGCCATTTTTCAGTAGGTTATCGTTGTTCAGCAACATACGCACATCGTTAAAAACCTATGAAACATACCATAATATTTCCATACTTGGTAAGTCCAAAGATACAGCTTTAAAAACTTTCTTTTAGCTCAAATCCTTCTGAAAACCTTGAACAAACGAATTTTGCTGTCAGCAGTCAAACTTAATAATGACATCACAAGAATATGTCCAACAAATGCTGAAGCACAAAGGAATGTATTCCAGAATGCAGTAACACTGCTACATGTTAGGTAGTTAACGCCTATTAAAATGAACTAATGATATCCTAATTGCTAGAATTAAAGGAATTAATTTGATAACTGACACGTCTCTTTAAAGAGGCATATGCAGGCCATATGTAGGTTATAGAAATGACACAGGCGCAGGATGCATTGTAATGAACCATCAAAACATCATGACGAACAACTGTATTAAAAAAAAAAGAAAAAAAAATATCTAACTTCCCACCAATTGAGCACATCAAAAATTTAAGTCTTATACTTGCCATAAATTGTAAATTCTCATTTATCACATCGTCTTTTGTCATTTAAGATGCAGGACTGCCAGCAGCAGTAATAATGTTCGAAATTATATACGTAGTGAGACTGGTGAAGCACTCGGTTTCTCAGTACGACATTTTCGACATCTGGTATGATAAAAATTTAAAGAAACTTAAATCAAACCTCATTAAACTCTCCAGGAGGAGAATGCAAAAGAAAACTGGAAACAATTCGTATGTTATCGTTAGCACTGACCACGTTTTCTTCAGCCATTTTCTTTTGTCTTCTGAACAAAAACGAAACTGCAGCAAGGGGAACTACTTCTGCAACAACTTCTAAATCTTTTAAAGCAAGAACTATTTTCGGTTTTATAAGATTTTCAACTGTTCCTTGAAAACAACAGTACCCAAACAGACACATCCCTCCACTTGGCCCCCACATCATCCCCACCAATTAGATAAAATCCATACTCCACAGCACTCACCAAGTTGCAATAAGTCTTTGCAAGACCCAAATTTCGCAAATCTTTTCTTCTACAACAGCAATATTTGGTTGCGAACATTTCAACGAATTGAGCGAAAATCTGTAATAACATTTCTAGTGGTTAGCTCATGATTACCACTGAGAATTCAAGTACTGCAAAGCCAAATGACGTGGGTCGGCAGTCAGCACCACCGAGGTATAACAATGAAGGACCTGAAGGGATGTGAGCAGAAATGATCACAAAGAAAGTTCACCTCGCGCTACCCGTGGTGCATTTACACACCACAAGTACCACTGATATCCTTATTACTCAGTTCGGTCATAAAACAATTAATTAATAAAATGAGATCGGGACGCTCAATCAGAATCATCAAGTTAATAAACATCAGCTAAGTGTTCATAATTAAAATTTTGAAATTTTAATGTATTTGCAGTTATAATCTCTCTTCCTCCTCTCCCTACCACTTCCCCCTCCCAGTCAGTGAAAAACACCCTCTTCAAGTATTGAATTCAGTGCCTAATCAGCATGTAACACACATAATCTAGTATTTCCGTGCCTTCTTTAATGAAGTCATTTTTGGGTGAAAATCGAAGGTTCTTGACAATTAGGATGAAGCGAAAGGTCAAGCAGGAAAGATCTGAAATGAAATAACTTGAAATGGTTGCAGCAACTGCCAAATAAATTTCGAATTACGCTTTTTCTTTGAAGGTTCCATCAGTTGTGTTCTAGTCGCAGCTCTTAAAATCATTACCAATCTCCTTCGCAAGGGGTCAACAATAAAAGAGAATAGGATAAATCAGGTTCAAAGCAAAATCGGTGCGGTGAATGAAGATATACAAAGAATAATGAAGTATGTACGGAACACTGAGTAGCTAAGAATGTCGCCCCTGAAGCTGGTCACAAGAATGCTGTCACTTCTGATTATTTTTTTTTTTTTTTTTTCTTGCAGCACTTTTAAGATCCCCACCTCACTGATGTATAACGAATTTATGAAATCCCTTGCAAAGGCTAGGTGAACTGGGACAAGCGCTGGATAACTTCGTTATTCACTTAAAAAGGAATTCAATCAAATTAAACTGGATTTATGAACTGAAAATTTTAAAAGTAGGGCACAAAAATTATGTTGCATGATTACAAATCACAAAGCATAACTTGCCTGGGACAATTTTTAACTTTTTCTAAAATATTTGTCACTTACAATCGGAAACTTAAGGAGCATCACAAATTATTTGAACGGTTAGTCCAACTTTAACAACTCAGTGTCTCGGAAATCGCTGATGCAGTGCTCCTTTATTTCATGAATTGGCTTTGTTGATCTTTTACCTTTCATTTATAAATTTAAAATTCTTCCATTCTTCAGCCAAAACTGTTTCTTTAAGTGATAAATTTCATTCAATAAAAATGAATACACTTCAGGCACCTCACAGAGCGTTCTAAAACTTTCGTTTTTTGTTCAATTTTTTTGCGTTTTTCACTTCTTAAAATCCTTCAAGCGAGTCTGAATATAGGTTGATGCATGGATAAAAGAAAAAAACTCGAATCGATGTGTGGACAAAAGAAAAAAATCGATTAACAAATGAAAGCACACGTACTAAAATCAATCGCATTGGAAGAACATTGTAAACTGATTGGCTTATCAAAAAGAATTTTCAAATATATTACCTTTCCCTGATTTTTTGACATAGCAAAACTAATAGTTTCTATCAGAAAACCGAGAAATTTTATATTTCAAATATATCGCTTTTTTGAATATTGTACAGATTTTACACGCCGTTATTCATTCTTGTAAGAACCTTATACGCCTTTGTTCGAATACTGTCGATATTGTAAAGAAGTGTTGCTCAATTCGTGTTGTAAAATGTAAATCAACCCATGTTGGTTATTAAGTTCATCTGCAATGCCGGCACACTGCAAAGGATCTCAGGTCATTGTTGGTATATTGTAAAGGACCTCAGGGGTGAATCGGTTTGAGCTCATGGACTGTTATGAACAAACTCCCCTGTAAGCTCTAAAACCGAGAGGCCGCACACACTTTTTTACTTATAGCAATATCATCTTCCGTTAATCATCTAATCGTTATTATTACCATATAATTCAAATGTCTGAATTATACCCAAATTTGTGGCTGAGCTGTTATTATATATCTACTACAAATAAGCTTTATATTGGTGGCCTGCTCACTGTACAAATCAAACACCTTTCTCGACAGTTTCTCAATAATTGAAAGGCTATGGTTCATGGGAATTATTCGGAAACCACTTGAACAAAGATTAGAAAACCCATGAATCTCCAATAAGCTATGAAATGATACCGGTGGTGAGTAACCGATAACCGATATCCTCAACTGACCACAAACGGTTTGCCAATTTTATGCCTCTCTTCGCCTGATAAATTTAACTCTTTACGTTGCATTTCACGCTCACTCATGTTTTTTTTCCTTCGTCGCTTCAGGTCCTTTCCAGCTTGGATAAATAAGAACACATTTATCGCCATTATTGCGGCACAGGCAGTTAGGACTTTACGTAGCTGTTCATGAGCTTTGTTAGCCTGAAATAGGTGGAAAGATTGATTCTCGAAACTTTTCCAAACTTTAATATGTTCGAGAGTTTTCAGAACTTTGGAAGACGATTTTTAAAAACGTACTATTTCATAAGCTAGATACACTCCTACAACTAGAAGCATTACTCTGATACCTTCAAATAGTCCGATGCATTACTCCATAATACCTTTCTACCGTTAACAACACTTCGATGTGTGATTTTTTCCAGTTCAACAATTTTCTTTTGAACCCTGGAATAAGTCATAATTTTTCCTCCATATAATTCCCACAAACATGATTTGCAGAAGACCTTATATTCCAAGAATAGATGCAAGTCCACAAATATTTTTTCCATTAAATATTCATAAAGAATTTTTCTCCTGTCAAAAAATTAACTTACTCTTCATTCTGACTATCAGTTGGCTTCAAAATGTTTTGGTGCCCATATAGAATATGGCGCGCGCGACGTACGTGAACGATGTTGACTCGTCTTTTCAGAACCCCAAGCATTTCAAACAGCAACTGTAAAATCTCTGTAATTCACCAAAGTATACTTCGTAATTCCAAAACGAATTACCTCGTCCAATTGATCAACAGACCGAAAAAACCAAGAAACGATCCAATGTCGCTATCACGACGAAGCAAGGAAGAAAATCATCAATGAAAAATCCAATCCCACTAAGGCGACCTGATTTTACTTGGAGGTGCGACGTTGATGGCCGCTCTAATTAATTTGGAGATGTCTTGCGTTGCTCATGGGGTTTTTATACGTCGCTGTTTTAAATCCAATAATTAAAATTTTGAAGATATGTATCAATAAAGCCAGTTCTAGAAAAAAGATTTACACTGTTGCTTTCAGGAAGACATGTTTTGGTCAATGCTATTGTTTTATCTAACTTTGTTAAACAGAAATACGTTGTATTTCTCCCTAAATGAATTTTCGGTAATATAGTTTAATTTCAGATTAATTTGAATGGGGGAGTGCAGAAGACTTTTTGAATATTTCGTTATCGTTGGCTTGGAAGATGGTGCTGAAGATCTAGTACCTACAGCTCAGGAATGTGGCTGTCGGAACTCAGCTCCCTTAGCCCCAATTACTGATATCTGCGTGATCTTCCCTAGTCTAGGCGAGACGGTATTGTTGTATCCATTTTAATTTAAATTTGAAATTGAAATACATTGTTGTCACCCTGTTCATGCTATATCTCTTCCAGGTTCCAGATGGATTTGAGCGTATCACAAGTACACCGATGGGATACGCGGCTGATCTGAACCACGGTTCATTACGGACACCGTCAGTTTTTTTATGTTTCCGCCGAGGGTATCATAAGCCACCTTTGGTCGACATCGGTTAGTTTTGCAATATGTTCACTAATAATGTTTGCTATAACTTTAGCCCATGACTTATTTTGACTTCATTTTGACCGATATGCTCAGGTGTGCTGGATGAGGGTCGTGGAGAAAAGCCAATGCTTGACTCGAACACCGTACTTACGACTCCTTTCGGCCGTTCTGCCAATGTTAACAATGCCTCACCAGGTATTGATTCACTACTTTTTGAATCCATCCTTCTTTTTAATCCTTGTATTTAACTGATTTGCAGTAATATACTTTTGATTTTCGTTTAAGGTGTTTTCCTGACATATCGACGTGCACAAGCCAATAGTGCACCAAGCCAACTTGTTGTTACTCATATCTGTGTCATTTTAGCAAATAAAGGAGAGGCAGCCCCACATACTTACTATAAAATTCCAAAAAACTTGAACAAGGTTAGAATGTCACGCTACATTGCATTAAGTGGAATAATAATTGCGTAATGTTTGAAGATTTCTGTTGTCGCTTTTTCAAAAAGTTTTTTTGCAGGTGTATCTTTTTCTAACTTAAATTTGCTCAAGAACTTTTTATTTGATGAGATTACCACTTTGTCATAATAAAGTGCTTTAATGTCTCAATCATTTTATATTTTTTGCATATTTCCGCATACTGTGAGATACGATTCAGAACACCGGAAAGTTCATACCTAGTGATAAATAGGATATCACTAAATGCTCGTCAGTTTTAGGGCATGGTTGGTTCTGATGTATTTCTGTGCTATAAAAAATCACAGGGGACATCGAAACGAATAGCTTACAAACCAGCAGTTCTGGATCATTTTCCTTCAGATAACAAGTTTACATTGGCTCAGAATATACCAATGTTTTGCCTTCCAGTGGGTGCTCTAATCGAATGTTGGCCAGCAAGGTGTCAACCACCAGACAAATCATTCTCTACTTTCGTCCTCACTGATCAGGTACTATTTCCCTCTTTATTTAGAAATTTTTTCATTTCGACTAATTGAGATTTCCGTTTGGTTGATTTTTGATGAAATGAATTTTGACATTAGTAAATGAGTTCTTTATAATCTTGGCCGTGTTTTAAATCTGTTAGTGACAGTGAACCTCAAGTTAATACTCAGTGAGTATTTAGGATGGAAGTAAGCTTTATGGGTCGTCGGTTACTTTCTATGAACCTTACACAAAGCCACTCAACATGGAACAGATGGAAAAATTGGAACTGATGAATGAAACAGTTACGCGCGGGACGGTAGAGGATGCCTCTAACATCAATGATCCAGCTGAGCAGGTTTTTCAGAGATTTAGTAGAAACTCCGAGGTTTCTTGTCAATTGCTTTTTGATCTATATGAAAAGTACTGAAACTTGCTTCAGATAACGTTCCACAGCAACATGTCAATTTGTATCATTTCAAAATATCCGTTTTTCAACGCGTTCAAACGATTCTTATTTTACCTTCATCGTATGTCTCTGTCAGGTGCACATACTGTGCCCGTGGAACGTTATATTTCCCATCTTGTGAGTTTCGCTCTTCCGCTGCTGCGTGTTTTCTTTTATATGAAGTACTTTTGTTTTTCCAAGAGTCAAATGAACTGAATAAGTTTATTTCATAACGATAATGTGCGTTTTTTTTATAGACTTCTTAGAAAAGGATTTCGTATTTTTTCAAACATATTCCTTGTTTGGTTGTAACTTCTTTTGTGAATCCAATGTTGCCAGTAAAGTAAACTAATATCTCAGACTACATTTTCACTAATAATATTTGCTCCATTGGCAAGATATTTTGTAGACCAAATCAAGAAGTTTTTTTTTCCTGGTCCAAAATATGTTGTTTTAGCTTTACGAAGTATCATTTCCGTCACCACGGTGTCCACGCGTACTAGTTCAATTGGGTAACGAAACCATTTCATTCGAAAACCATGACGATTCGCAGTTACCTCTGTCTGGAGCTGCTTTTTTCGATACTCTGAAATGCTTAGGACCACAAAATTTGATGTATGAATTTACTATCGGAAACCCCCAACAGTTTTTTATTTAGAAAAATTTTTTTTTATTTTTCATAAAACTGAACATTACAAACACTTCCCATGCATAAAGACGAATTTATCGGTTTAAAAAAGTCATGAAATTTTAAAACTCAACATGAGTTTAGGTATTTGATGCTGCTTGCGTTACTGGAACAAAAAATATTAGTTCATTCGTTGCGTCCTTGGCTACTGACCGCTGTTGCGGAAAGTGTCTGTGCATTGATGTTCCCATTTCACTGGCAATGTCCCTACATTCCTCAATGTCCGCTTTCGCTTGCTGGTGTGCTTCATGCTCCACTTCCATTTATTGCTGGTGTTGATTCCAGGTAGATGGATTTAATGATTATTTGGGCATTCACCAAGTCTTGAAGTAAACTTTCGATTTTTATATGTGAGGTTTCGAAATTCAGATTTGAAACACTGCTTTTTTTTCAATACTAAATAAGGTAATGGTTTTTACGGCTTAATGGAAATTTAGGGTTTGCACTTCTCTGGCAGAAATTCATAATAACTTTTGCAGGTATTTCGATCTCTACGAAGATCCACCGTCTGATGTAACTTGCTTCGATCTTGATACTTCAACAATTAGTTTCTCTTCCATCCGACAAACGTTGAAACTTAGTATGCTTCCGAAGGTTAATACCGTACATAGTCAGTTTTTATTGCTTTGATTCTTTTTCTGGATAAAAAGGAGTTTAAGAAAGGTTTTGTTAGTTTTGTTAATAAGTTATGCCGTTCGACCGTTTTTTTCCTTTTTTTCCTTTTTTTTAGAAAGCTTCACGACAACTTAAAAACAGCCTTGAGCAGCTTCATAGACGACTTTATCAAGAAGAATTCAATGTAATTGCTTTACGAAAAAATATGGATTTCATGCCCCTGGATATTGATTATGATATACAACGTAAGAAAAAGATGCTTGAAATCAGCGTTCAGGATGCGTTTCTTCGGTAAAGATCATCGTTTCCTTGCAATTGGTGTTGTAAGACTCTTTGCTGTTATGGATCTTTCGTGATCTATTACGTTCGAAGTATTTATGACCTACTGTTAAAATTCAGAGGATTACAGATTAATATTAAGGACATAACTAACGGATTTTCATAATTTTACCTTCAGATTCATGGCTTCTTTGATGCAAGGATATACTGCTTACCTTAGACCTATTCGTTGTGCTCCGCTTTGTGTGGGCGCCACTGATACGGGCTCACTATTTGACCTCGATGCCTTTCTTCGCTCTCGTGATAAGTAATTAACTTATTCATCTGTGCTTAAGTTATGCTGTAATGCATAAATTTGTATGATTATGTTCATATTCAATTATTCTAATTAAAAGTGTTTTCAAAAGTCTTTTTCAGATCATCGTTGGAATTTTTTAAACGCTTCAGCGAAACACAATCGTTTAATCGTTTTATCGAGGAGCGGTCATTTGTTTCTGACAAAAATACTTATAACGCTTTCTTTGATGAATGTATTGCAAAAATTTCCCAAAGTGGTACTTACTTTAACTCGTTGGTATATGTGAATGCAAATCATTTTTGATAATTTGTTTTTCTTTCTAATTTTTAAAATTTTTTTTACTTAAATTTGATCTAATTTATTAAATTTTTTTCTGTTAAAGATCAGTTTGACTTTGACTTCTGGTGATAAGCTAAGACCATCAAGAAATAGTTGATAATTGATGTGTGAGCAGTTTTCCTTGTCATATGATAACATTGGTAAGTGTATCATATTTCTCACACTTTTTAAGATAATCGTTCATCGAATGATTCACTTTTGGAATATGAGATGTCAGCGAGTTGTCAGACGGAATTCGTTCCTCCTCCAGAATCTACTTTCAACTCGGATGGCCAAGAATTGACCTACAAATATGAATATTTCCCAAGGCAACTTGAACCAGCGTTGTTCCAGCTTGAAAATTTACGCAAAATGAGTATCGAAATGAAAGGCTCAGCTGCTAGTATTGGTAAGTAGTGAATAGGGTACAGTTTCTTTCATATGTAATTTTCTACCGTATATTGTACCTTGCAGAAATATCCATTTCATTTAAATTTTCAGATTGTTTGGAGAGTGCTCTGATTCGTACAAAACAAGAGGCTCGAAGTGCCGTTGAAACAGCAGTATTAAATGCCCGACATTCACCAATCACGTGGCCAAAGACTTTGCTTTTTTATGCATACTCGATCTGGTTCATGCTGCTACCTTCACTTGTTCATCTTGCAAAGTCAAAAGTAAAGATTTTGCGACTAGCACTTCATGTAAGGAATTTTACATTACCTTCTTTTTATAAGATTTGTCAATTCTTCCAGATTTTATAATTCCCTGTTCCGAGTTTATGCTTTTTGATCGTCAAGGTTGCATTTGTGTTAACAGCTCATTTCATCTTCGGAAGATCTTCAGTATTTGTGAGAGTTAACATTGTTCATCTCTCTGCTTTATTCAGTTCTTGATTACTTTTGAAATGACAAATTACTAGACTTTTCAAGTTCATTTAGGTTCTGGATAGAATGGAATATTCAGGCGTTCTACCGCTCGATCAGGTCTGCTACCGCATTGTAATACAGTTATGTGGCGATTTTGGGCATCCCATTCTTGCTGTTAAAGTCTTTCAAGCAATGCAGGTAAGTTCGTAAAATTCTCCCCCTAAGTCGATGTCTGATATTTCGGATAATGTATCAATTTCTTTTGTTGGAATTTTAGAGAAGTGGTATGGAACAGAATGCAGTGACGTATGGCATCTATCATCAAGCAGTTCTGAAAGGCGGTTGGCCAGTGGGTGATCGAGTTGAAGCTGTAAGAGCATGGAATCGTTTATCAATCGTAGTGCGAGCTGTCTCATTATTTAAAATGAATTTGTCGCTGGCTTCAAGTCGTCGTTCCTTGCAGTTTGGTTCGGTTAGCGTTACCAACTTCGTTCAGCTTCATCTGTATTTTATGAATTATGACCTTAAAATTTGTTTTACAGATATCTACTGCTGACAGTTGGCCACATAGTGAGAATGCATCATCTGGTAGTGTAGCGAAAGAATTTGAACCGTCCTCTAATGAGGTAGTTCGGTATCTTCATTTTCGTAATTCTCCAAGAAAATTTTTTGTTTTTTTCAGACATATTTTTCATATGTGGTTTATTTGATTCATACAAAGCTAAAACTAATTTTGTGTTTGAAAAGAGTGAAAATGTTTTCCTCTAAAATGGTGACATTATATTCTTGTTAATTTAGATGCCAACATCAGCTGCTGTGGATGAAGGTGAATCGATTCTCGACCAGTCATCGCAGTTGGAGAATACCGCAGTTGGTTTTTAAGTTTCAAGTGATATCTTGAACATCATTTCAACCATATTTACTCCTTATTTTTCTTTTTTTTCTAGTGAAACTAGCTATTGATTGTAGTCCCTCATCATTATATAGCTCATTTTAAGGTTGCATTCTCAGAAGGGAATAATTCAAGTGACTCATTAATCGACCCATTGGGGGCTGTGAATATGCCGCAGAATTTATCGACAGCAACACCAAAACAAATCGGTGAAACGATGAGTCCAAGTCGATTGCGATTCATAAAAGAGCACAGTACCTCGCCATTTGCTAATGAGGTATTTGTAAAACTGTTCTCAGGTTATGTATGTGAGCTATTAATAAATGAGTTAGTGGAAATAGCATTACTCGAATATTTTAATAAATAAATCCATTATTACGATACTATGTCTTAAAAAAGCGAAGAAAGGCGGAAATGATTTGTTTTGTTGCAAGTTCGAATGGGTTTTTTTTAGTCGTCACTTCTTATAAGTACTTTTTTCTAGCTGCTGCATGATGGATCGGTGGATTCGAGACTGAATGAAAAATCGAATTCATGGCTTCGAGGCTTAACAAGCAGTCCAATTGTCAGCAAACTTATGCGCAGCAATACTGCAAGTATTTGTTAAGTGAATTTATTAGGGTCATTTCTTAATTAGGCTGGCACATTCATTCTGCTGATTGAGATCACCGCTTAAATTTTAAATGTGTATTGATAGTATGGCGAATGAAATAAGGTCATTTTATTCCACCCATTTTTTAAAACATTTGTTTGTCCGATTAACATGTAGTTACTCAAAAAAGGATTCGGGAAATAATTATGCATTTACACACTCGTGGAATAATTATACATTTACACATTGTAATTTTTCCGATGCTTTGGAGTCTATTGGGTGTCGTTCAAACTCTTTGGGCGGTTGGTTGGATTTTCAATTAAGCTTACTAATTTATCAAACTGGAGCTATGCAAATATATTGAAATTAAGGCAATTTTGACTCGCCTTTTGACAAAAATGATTCATCGCTCACATTATCACCGAGTTTGGCATCTTTGGTCAATCAAATGAAAAAAGGTTACGATGATGTATTACAAGCTGGAAGTTTGTCATCACGTCTGCGTGAAGGAGTCAACACTTTGGTAAATGAAGTCCGCAGTTTAAATCGTTCCTATGCAAAGGATGGGGGCGAAAGTACTCATAGCTCACTGCGTGAAATTAATGAACAATCGGATCAGGTTCGGATTCCATTTCT
>NW_018108228.1:92613-116366 GCF_000183805.2 Loa loa | reverse complement strand
GGTTGGTTGGATTTTCAATTAAGCTTACTAATTTATCAAACTGGAGCTATGCAAATATATTGAAATTAAGGCAATTTTGACTCGCCTTTTGACAAAATGATTCATCGCTCACATTATCACCGAGTTTGGCATCTTTGGTCAATCAAATAGAAAAAGGTTACGATGATGTATTACAAGCTGGAAGTTTGTCATCACGTCTGCGTGAAGGAGTCAACACTTTGGTAAATGAAGTCCGCAGTTTAAATCGTTCCTATGCAAAGGATGGGGGCGAAAGTACTCATAGCTCACTGCGTGAAATTAATGAACAATCGGATCAGGTTCGGATTCCATTTCTTCTTGATATTTATCTTGACTCTTTCAGGATGCTAGTCAGTTAATCATCCTTCTCCCTGTGTGCTATTAGAGATTGCTTTGTATCGATTTGTTTTTCATTTTTAGCAGCTACATCTAAATGACCCGTTGTTTCAATTGGATTCTGGCTCACATTGTTCACTGCTCCCATCAGACTGGTGGTTAGCCGACCAGATTTTTGCTTCCGCTTCAACTCCACACGAACTCATCGATGTTGCGATCTCTTCCGCTTCACTCTGCCCTGCTTGCAGAATGGTTCATTAATTCCTAAAATTTTCATGAGTCTAGAAAACTGTTTGCCCTTCTCAATATCCTTTTTTTTCAACCATATTTTGAATTGTAGGTTGTATATGATGAAGACCTGATGTCCGGATGGACAATCGACGAATCAAATTTGAATACAAGTTGTGTCTATTGTGAATGTGCTTTTGTTCCCTCGTTGACTATTAAAATTCATCCGCGAGAAATGCCGGTAGAAAGTAGTTGGTATTTGCCGTCGTCCTTTGCTGCTGAAGCTTCAGATGATGACAATATGTCGCGTTGTAATGGCGATAACGAATCTATAGCCAGTCAGCTCTCAGTTAGTCCTTTGAATTTCTCCTATTATTGTTGCAGTCATTCGTGGGTTTCGCATTTTTTTAGTGATCAATTATTTTATTTTTAGGTCCCATTTCTAAGTCCACTTGTTTTGCGTCGTGAGTTGGAAAATTTATTAAGCGGAAATTATTTGCTTCCTGTATATTCGTCACTGAAGCACTCTAATCCCATTGTTTTCTGGAACGTTCTTTATTATTCTCGTCGCTTGTCTTTACCTACGCATTTTCCTAGCTGGCTTGGTCAGTCAGTTCATATACGATGTGTTTATGACGTACCAATTTTGCATACAGAATTCACACCACTGTTTTTCGTAAACCCGTCACACAAGGTTCGTGGTCTCATCAGTTAAAATCAAAAAAATTTTTGTCTTGGTGGAGATATCACTGTCATTTTGAAAGCTACAGATTTCAAGAAGTCTTACATTAATTCATAAACTGTGATATTTTGTGCACAATCTAAGGATATCATAAAGTAGTTTCTAGGATGGTTTATTACCAAGCAGTGAGCGTAGTATTAGCATATGGCGACATGTAATCGCCGCTGTGCAGCAATCCAGCATTCTTCGGGCACTACAGGTGATTTTATCTGAGAACCGCAGCGTCACTGATAGCGGCAGATTCCCGCGTCGATTCCCGTTGTTCAGGTATTTTAGATCATCTTCACTGTCTAGTTCAATAAAAGATTTTTATGTTTTCTCAAAAGAAAATTTGAGAACTTATTCAATTCTATGTATAAGGTATAAAAGTAATCGCGATTTTTACACTGTCGAAATCCACTTCCTCGTATTGGTATACACTCTTTACCTATCTAAATGAATGCGACCTTTACTCCGCTCAAGTACGGCCATGTTATAATGCAGTGCAGTTGCTTTTCAAGAATTCTTGCGAAGGCTGTGGGATCCTTGAAGGTGACGAGCTTAGTAACCGGCCTTTGGAAGTTGACAGCAACTAACTGGAGTAACCAGCGAAACTAATCCTTTTACAAACTGGGCGAAAATTTGCCGATAAAAAGTGAGTGCCATATTAGCTGACTGATGATCAGAATAGTTGCTGTTTTGAAATGTTGCCGTCTTTTATTCTGTGCGGCATAACTACCATTTCCTGTTCGAACCATGATGTGCAGTGAAGAGCGGATTATTGCGGCAGCAGACTACGACCATTTCAGTGGTTGGGTAAAGGAATTCTAAAGCACTTCCCAAGGCTGAACTTGTTCGAAGAAGTTATGGCCATTGTAAAATCTGCAGCGTTTTTAAAATGAATTATTCACCAATTATTCAATTGAAATTAGGCCGGATTCTCCACAACATTGCCCGACCATAGGTCGGACTATCAACACTTCAAAAGCTGGAAGAATTAGGACTGCAGATTTCTGCCCAATTCGCTGGATTAATATGTCTTCTCTTCAGCGAACTATCATTTCTATCATACTGACTTTTTGCTATAAAAGTACTTCCAGGATAGCAGGAGTAGAAAATACTTTTCCATAGTTGTCGAATCCAGAAACACAGAACTTCTGTTCCACAAAAACCAACAAATCGTACCTCTTGTAAACGGAAATATGATGATTGTCATTGTTCCTACCTTAATTAGTAATGATGTATTTGAAAATTTGTGAGTGGAAACTGCAAATGCTTCTGCGGCATAATTGTATATATAATTCTTGCATTATTTTTAATTGATAGCCGGAGAAATTTCATTGGTTCAAATGGTATGTGACAAGAAAAACTGTTGAGTAATGTTGAGCGGGGTAAACAGTGCCTTTCGTTGATTTCTTTACGTTCACTTCTTTATTTGTAGTACTGTAATGCTCTACTTTTAAAATTAAGGTAAGGAAATTCGTGAAACCTTGGACTTTCTGTAATCTTTATATTAGTAATGATCTTTTTCTGCGAACCAGTGACAGAGGTCCACCGTACGCTACTGTTCTCATCCTGAAACTAATAGCGAAAAAAGGATAACATTAAAATGGGAAAAGTCGGAAGGAACAGGGAAGTTAGTCGCAAACTCAGGAAGGAAGGAGGTTTTAAATCCATGGTACCTGTGTTGTGCAATACCTATCTCGTTCGTAAAATTATTTTTATTTAAAATACTGGCTAGAAAAGTTCTGGATATTACAAATGTACCAATTTTTCCAGAGACGTTCAGTTTGTGGCATTAGACAAATATGGTAGCGCAGTTGATCGCGACCAGTTGGATGAGCAATATCGTTCCGACTTTGAACGCCTCCCACCTCGGATTCTGCTACTCTTGCCTTGTTCTGACTATCCTCCCAAAAGCCTTTCCAGGATTTGCCGAAAAATCTTTCTACCGCTTGATGTTTTCTAAGTATGTTTTGTGTATACTTGTCCTTTTCTTCAAGCGGTTTTCTAGCTTCATCTTCCGCATAACTGTTGATCGTCACTTTTTTGCATTTATTGTGGAATTAATGATTGCTGAAAGTTGAATGTTGCGGGTCAATAATAATAATAAAAGAATGGATATTTATTGATTGGTTAAGAAAGTGCTAAACTACTGTTTTTAGGACATCGTTCTAGGATCCTTCTGGATCCACAACCACTTTTTTTTTTTTTTTTCTAGCATACTGGTTGATCGGTCTCAACAACTGATTGAATTTTTTGTTGTGTTTAAATAGGAGGAAGTGCGCAATTCTGTGGATGATGTGCATCTTTGGGAGTAAGGTTCGCAAATTGTGGCTTCTGTTCTAACACAGGAAGGTTTCGAGAACCAAAGCTTCTTTGTTTTGATACGAGGAACTAATGGGTGGAGGGTGCATGGGTTTCCGGGCAGTGATATTTGTTCGATGTCTGTGGTTGTTCTACTACTGTATTCCGGAACTCTCTAAGCTCGATTATGGGGAGAGCTCCAGTATATGCGAGGTTCTGTCTATCAAATTTATTAACGAACGGAATAGACCCATATAGGCGATGAGCTTCAAAGAAAGAATGAGCGAAATGCTTGGCTCATTATGTATGTAGGAAGTTGTTAGGAATATAGTATTTATGTAGATTACACAATACTGGAGACTGAAATACATGCGGGAGTCGGATGTCGTATGTAAGACGAAGTTTTAGTGTAGTCGATACTCTCCAGAACCTTACATTTCATGCTTCAATGATTCTAGATCGAGGTGATTCATCACGTGGTGTTGCGAGATAATTGATGCCTGTTGCAAGGTGAGGATGAGATGAGGTGGACGTGCAACATGTATGATCCAGCAAATTAACGCAACCTTAGTGTGTACGCATTAAATATGCTTTTAAAAAAAAAAGAAACGGATGCAGGGGAAAGATTTTACTGTTTTGCGGCGTCAGTTGTCTCAGCATGACTGGAAATCAACAACAAATAATTCCCACCTTGTGGTGCCGAACTTCTTTTACCTTTTTTCCTAAATTTGTTTGCGTTGTGGATTTCTTTGAATTGATTCTCGATATCTCCAAATGCAGAATATGTTATTTAGGGCGCCAACTAATGCTTCTCAGAGTTCATTAGCCATCAACTAAAATACGCAGTGATTATTTATGATTGCTTCAGAAGTAGTAAACACCTTCAAACAAAATCCTTTTTTCCAGTGAGCAAATAATGGACATTCTACCAAATTCCTCACTTCCATTAATAGGATATAGTTAAACCAAAATGATATTTTAAGAATCTTTTTCTTGGGGAACCGTTCTATATTCGGAAAAGTCCCATTTTGAAATGCATTTGCAATTCCTGAATTCAGAAGTTCGAACCATAGGGGAAAGTGAATTTTAAATCTTCCAAATGATCTCTGCAAAAAAAGTGAAAGACTTATGACGTAAAAGTTTTTCTTCGGTTAAACATTATGGAAAATGTGCTTTATTCTCTAAATTTTTTTTTCTCCCAAAAATCTAAAATAGCTAATCTAATCCCATTGTGCCGGATATTGAACATTGCTCAAAATAACGATGATATGGTCGTGAGCAGAGCTCCGAGAATAAATCAAGTTAATCGATATCAGTGTAATATCTGCATAAAGTAAATGTGATTGGAAATGAGACGACTATAAGGAAAAAAAGCAACTTAATTATTTAAATTCGTGTAGCTAGTGAGTATGGGGAACTTGTCGCTTTTTCAACCTTTTTTTTTACCTTCTCAGGTTTAAATCTCACTTTCAAGATTTATTTAACTAGTAATGGCTTCTTAACTCAAATAAGATTTTAAACATTTTTTCTATAGCATGTCGAAAAAAGCTAATTAAGACAATTGGATTCACGATGCGTGTCTACTACAATGCGTGCTCTCAGTCACTTCGTTCCTTTGAATGACAGTATCAAAAGATTCAATTTATATATTAATTACAACTTATGCATAGAGTCTCGATGACGTATCAAAATATAGGCTAACTGTTGGTGGGACTTTTATGGATTTGCTATTAATGGGACTTTTTTTCTAAATTGCCAGGTCTAAATCCTGAAGCTTTAAATAATTTCATTCACATTCAATCAAAAAATTCTGCTGAACAATATATAACTGTATTATTACAAACTATTGTTATTATAACGCTTAGGAACTGTGACGAACAGCTACTGCAATTATAAATTAATTAACTTGTAACTGGGGACACTTGCTTACATAATCTGGTGTTTCTCTTGCTTTTCAAAGTCACCTATGCTGGAAGTCATAAGTTGCATATGAGAAAGACATTGTTGAAGCAACGATTGGTTATTGATAACTCGCAAATCAATGAATCCTATAAATGAACTACCCGGAAAGTTGGAAAAATGTTATGCATTAATAAAATTGAGGCATTGTATCGTAAATATAAAGAACTTGTTAAAAATCGATGGCAAATACACTGTTTGTTTAAATGCTTATAAAGCTTTAAACATCTTGACATTGGTCTTTTCCAGTCTAATTTGAATTGTTTGTAAATGACATTCAATTTTACTAATTTAAAAATCATAATTAAAAAAATTTTTTTCCGTAATCGTTTTTTTCATAATTTACTTTTTAAAATTGTATTTTTTTGCTGTCCTTGATAAATTAATAGATTTCTTACTTCTTATCCTTAATGAATGACAACATTTAATTACAAATTATCAAGTGAATCAATCAAGTTTACTCTTTTGTCATCCTTATAAACCAAATTCGATGAAAAAATTTGTAAGCTCAGAACGCATCGTTGGATGCTTGAATTCCAAGCCCCTTATGCTGTTTACTGTTTTAATATCGATCCATAAGTGCGGAAAAAGTTACACCTGTTGTGGGAAATAGTTATATGAGAAATAAATAAGTAAACAAGAATATTTCTTTATCAACATACCACTACCAGTGCAGACATTCGGTATTTCACTGTCTTGATGATTTGCACTGGGAGACAAAAGCTTCGAGCTAAGGTTCACGTCAATTTTTTGAACTCTTCGAAGCAGCTAGAGTAGCTGTGGAAGAACGCATGATGAAGACTGAAAAATGAAAATAAGAGTTAAGGATTAGATTTCTGCACGTATATGTGTGCATGCATGCATGTATGTGTATGTGTGCATGTGTCTATGTATATGTTTGTGCGTGTGTTTATGTGTGACGATTTTAGTCTAACTAATTAGCTATACTAACGAAGTTCGTAGTGGCTTCACACTATCTTCTGCTCTATCGCTAAAATAACAGCTGCAGGAAATGCAACAAAACCGAAGGAGATAGAAGGAGAGAAGAGGCTGAGGAATTCAAACACGAGAGAAATCTCGAATAGCTGGAACTTTTCGTTTCAAAACTTCCTGTATGTATATATACAGAGAGATATGCATAAATGCACACACAGTGTTAACAAACACAGAAGCAGATACACGTAAAGAAAAACATTTGCACACGTACCTTCAGACTTGATGAAACGATCTTCCCTGTTGTCATTACTTCGCTATATTTCTGCAATTGCTTTCGTCTTTAAATTGCTACTTCTCCTTAATCTTTTATATCCTTCAATTTTTGACGCTTTTCACTTTTGGTGCTCCTTCCAAGACAAGAGTGAATGTCCTTCCTGAGAACTGCTTTCGACACCTTTAACTGAGGAGAAGTTTTCGATCATTTGCAAAATAGAAAGGAACTTTTGATCTGCAACATGAATTCAACTAGAAACAAATTTTTGTACTTTTAACTTCTCCATCCTTCCGTCTTGCTCATCGTGGATCTTTCCGTCCAAAGCTCTATAAGTATTCTTTTTTTTCCCTCTTCTTTTCTCATCTCTTCAATTCTCGATTTGTTGAAACTTCCACGAACCGCAATTGTACCATTATTTTTTCTTATGATATTCTAATGTGGTACAAGTTTTTAAAAAAATTCTGGAAAAGAGAAAGAGAGAGAGAAAAAAAAGGGTTTACAGATATAAATAACAATCAGATGCCTGAATTTTGTTCCCCTCTTCCTTCAGTTTGAATTGTAGATTTGACTCAATCCGACTAGTCTGTTCCATTCCCTGTCCTAGTTTTTCAGGGGGAAAGAAAACCAGAACTTTTGTTCTCCAGAAATTCCCGATTTGTCGGAAAATGAAGAAAACAACATTTCATGTTTCTCAGTGTAGATTTTTTTCCCTTCTATATTTCAGGAAAGTTCTTATTGCAATACCTTGTTTTCCGGCATTACCCCTTGCTTTCCCGGCATTTTCTTTATTGCTTTTCTGTTTACACAAACCAGCAGATGAACTTTCTTTCCTAGTTCTTACCCGAATTTATTTGCTTATCCCAAATATTTCTCTACATCTATGCGTTTTCTGTCATAAACATCACCTTCGGATCAGTGTTGACGGAGGAAATGGTACATATCTATTCAGGAATTATTCTGAAATCAGAGTGGACAAATGTTTTTACTTAAACTCTGAAATTGGTTTATCAGTCACTTCAATTACCATGATGTTTTCATTTCTTCCTTTTTTTATTTTTTGTTCCGAAAAAAGAAATTGATTTGATTGAGAATTTATTCATCTAGACAAAAAAAAGGATCGGAATCCACTGTGATTTAGAAATTAGAAAGGTATCAATAATTTTTTATTGGTGAAATGAATTGATTCTTGAATTCGGCCACTTGGTTGAATTTTTTAGTAAGCTGTTTATTATCCATTCAGCGATAAATTTAAAAATTCTAGTGAGTCGAATATTGCATCTGGATACCACATATTACCACTAATATCACTTGTACGTCAGTATTTTAAAAAAAAAAGCGAAGAAAAAAAGACAATGATGCGGTTTATGTTGGCGAATTCTACCTTCTCGTTGTTATAATCAAATCACAAGTTGGATCCGAAAGGAAATATTTTGTTAGAATGTATTTCAACAGACTGATATATTTTGTAGAATTAAAATATGAAACGTGAATGTGTGCCAGGTTCCTAGTCACACTGCTAACTGATTTATTTTTTTACTTATCACTTCTGAAGCACTTTGAACTCTAATTCGTATGCAAAAAGACGTTATTTTTGTTGGAAGTTTCAGAAAGAGCACCGTAACATTTTAGTTTCACATTTGAAAAGTAAATTAGATAGCTACTTATGTCAAATTTGACTTATCAAAGAAAGTTCTGATAAGTCATTTCAATACCACTACCTTAAAAATTATTCAAAACCTTAAAACCCTCTTATTTTACATTCGACAGGTAATTTTCTCTTTAGATAGATGCACGGGAAAACGAAAAAGATTCAGTATGTCCCATGTTGTAATGTTTGTGCAGTTCTAGGATATGTTTTCTTGTAACTAGTGCTTTTCAAATTGAGAGTCACTGAATTCATTTCATCCTCATGTAAGATGTTGTCAAAAAAATAAATGTAGTCATTACTCATAGCACTTTCTTGAAATACTTAATCTAAATGTTCATTATATTACCTATTCATTTATGATAATGCTAGTAAATTCTTTTTCTTTCACACTTGTCTCAACATATGTTACAATTAAAAATTAACGTAATAGCTATTCCATTTCAGTAATTCACCAAATAATTCTGCTAAACATAACTTGAATTTAAATTAGCAGTTCTTAGATTATGATGATTTATAATCTCATCGCTGTTTGTTATACATTTCTCTCCTCATAATTGCAAAATTAAACACCAGTTACAAAGATGTGAGCAACATCTACCCACTATTTAAACTGTTTTTATTGGATCAATTCCGATTTTACCCAAATAACACACGATATTGTTTATTGTTCCGTTTTATTTGAAGCTACAAGAAAAGTAGTTGCTCCTTCTTCGTCAATTTTGTTGATGGAATTGAAATTTCAATTCTTTTATACCAAAGAATTACGTCTTGAGAAACTAACTGTTAAGCATCCCATTATAACAATTACCGTTTTAAGAAAGAGCAGAATGTTTAAGAATGAATTTTTAATAAACTTTTGTAACATCATAAAACTTTTGAAAAAAACCAAGGTACAATAAAATCAATTAACCGTAATTTCTTTTTGCTTTCTCCTTTTCGACTGTTATTAGAACATAATCTGAATTTAATGAAATTGTTTGTAATCCTTTCTTTTTTTTCTTGGCAAAATTAAGTTCAACACTAATCACTCCGTAGCATCACTTCTCCTTCACTGATTATACATTTATGTAGGCCAATCAAATAAAGAATTTCTTGCGACACTGTAGTTATTACGAAGTCAATGGCTCGCTTCGATGTTCTTTTAAAAAAATTTACACCATTTTATTGGAGAGTAAGCAAGCATTACCTGCTTTATGAAATAGTGAACGACTATAAAAAGGACCTGAAGGCATCACAAATGTATCATTTTCAGAGATTTTAAAAGTTTCACAAAGTAAGAAAACAACTTCTTTGCATTGTCAGACACAAAGTGGATATGCATGAAATTTTATAACTTTTCTGAACATTTGTCGGAATGTTAAAAATTCAAGTGACAGAAATTCGTATACGCATATGATTCTCAAATGTCTGGAATGTCTAATAATACAAAGCATCAGACTTTCTTAGTAAATGCCTACATTGCACTATCTTCTCATTTATCAGTTGTGTAGCCTGTATGTTATTGGGACTCTTGTTGCAACTTTCAGTGAATTTGATTTGATTTAAATATCGATTTTTTTTTCTTATCCAAAGAGAGAAAGAGGAAGGAGTATTTATCTTAAATATAAATCAATAATACTACTGGTCACATCTGTATAAATATTTTTAGCGTGCCCTTCAAAAATGAGCAAGAAACTGTGCTTTGCAAAAAAAACGTCTCTTTGTTAGATAGCAATATCGAAACGTACTTAAATCCAACAAATCATTCGGAATGACAGTTCTTCAAGTATAAAATGATTGTAAGCACTCATTGTTGACGTCATAAAATATAATAATCGGAGAGCATTTTTTAGACATTACTAGATTTGTCCTTAAAATTTCATTTTTGGAACTTAACTATTATCAAAGTAACTGGAAACAAAAACGTGATCTAGGGAATAAGAGGAAGTGTTTGCTCTAATTTATTACTGTACCTCCACGACTTTAAAAAGGATAGACAAGTAAATATGAAAGTAAATATGAAAGTTGAGAAAAATGTGAAATGCACAAATATAGAGAGAGAGAAAAAAAAACCCCCCCAAGTATTAGATTAATTTACACTTCCATTGTAAAAAAGTTGACATCTTGCACATTCAGTGATATGTTCTACTTCTTAACAGAAGGGGAAATTGATGATACAGTGCACATTGTACTATAACAATATTTGGTCGGAAGTACATAGCTCTCAAGGAATTATTTGTAGATCAGATTGTTTTTCCAACTGCGCATTTTGACCAATATCCATAGTCTTAAATATTTCCCAATACTAATTTCAGACTTTCCTAAGGTAAATTTGAGATGTTCGCTAGAGTAGCATTTTTAGAAATGTGAAGTGATAATGTCGTGGGAGCAAATAATGTTTTGCAGAGTTGTTGATATCTATGCATTTATGTACTTGAGCAGTTTTGATTTTGAGGAGTATTAAATCGGTTAACGATGACATTAATTTCACATTACTGAGTGAGAGGCAAGGATAAAGTGAGCAGCAGTAGCAGCAGTAGCAGTAGCAGTAATACAAGCGTTCGAGAAACGCTCTTCAATTTCATTTCAAACAATTTATTTCAAAAAAAAAAAAAATAGGGTTGAACAGGAAAAGTAGGGAAGCAGTAGGTAAGGCGAGAAAGATATAGAGGACAGGAAAGAAGGAGAATCTGGGGAAAAGGGAGATCCGTTGGGGGGCTAAACAGACTTATTTTTAGAGCGGGAGGTTTGTTGGACTGCGAACTTGCCACACTGCTTGACAACAAGAGTCAAGCACTGTTGGAGGAGATGTGTGGCGACTTCCTAAAATTTTGGATCTTTGAAGTTGTAGAACTCTTAAGCACTGAAGCTAAAACCCTTGCTATCTCTGTTCATCGTACCAATCTGCCTTCTCTTCGCATCCAAACGTTGCTGTTTCAGTGATAACGCGCAATTACCTTTTCGTTTAACTTGTTTCATCCAGTTACAAACTATATAGCAATGACCCTCATATCAACTGTCAATTAAGACATTTGGATTTTCCAGGACCATACCGTAAACGAAAATCATAGAACCACTGCACACAACCCGCAACTTGGCATTTCGACCAAAACAGAAAAACTCTGCATGTTGTTTTTTCAAGTGCTATCTATAAATCTCTGAATCATAGATTAGATTAGAAGCGTGTAAGCAAGGAAAAGGAATAGAAAAGATGCCTGGAGCGCCACGTTTTACGCAGAAACCTTCTATACAACAAACCCCGCAGGGGGATTTGCTAATGGAATGTTATCTGGAAGCTGATCCACCGCCTGATATTGTGTGGAACCATGCTGGTACACCTATTGTTGCTGGGCCACGAGTTGAGCTAACACTTACCAGTTTGCAATCCAGTCTCTATAAAGCGATTCTTATCATTAAGGTAAGTAATTTATCATTCACTGTTTTGTTTTATAAAATCAGTTAGATTTTGTTTTTATTCCAAAATTCAGTTTGTTGGAAATATATTTTTATTGGTTTGTATTCACCCAACAAGACATTCTAAAAAGAATCCATTCCACTCTAGTTAGCCTTGAAGTTAACAAGTTAAATTTTAAAGCCTTCGTTTGCAACGAACATAAAGTATTCGAAGCACAATGTATATGCTACTTGTATAATCAAACGTTGCATGTTTCATTCTCTGTTCTGTCATTCAGTCAAGCTTAAAGAAGGATAAGAGTACCTGATTATTCACCTTCATTTATTTTTTCCTCTTATCATACGACCGCCATTACTTTTTTATGCATGCCGCTGTCTTTTGATCAGCAGAATGCAATTGATTTACTAATTTGTTGGATCAAGAATTATTAGTTTATCAAAATTTGAAAATTTATCAGGTGAATAATATTAAATATCATTCAGTAATGCAACCTTTCATCTTCATCAGTGATGCGCAGAAAATCATTGATTTTTAGGGACAGATTCATAATGCTGTGTGTTTCAGCTTTTTAAAAAAAAAAAATGCCTTTGTTGTAAAATTGAGTTGCTGAAACAAACTTTTTAAATGTTTTTACTTCTTAGAAGAGAAAAGAAGAGCTTCTCAATGAAATTTTTTGCTTCATATTAAATGGCTCGTTGTCCACCATTTCAGAATATCTTTCATTCGCATTTACGAAAGGATCGATTACCTTTAATATTTACTCCCTGTGTTGTGTTCTAATAATGATCCGATTGAAACTTATTAGTAATGGTTAATTTTTCCAAATTTCAAGAAAGTTTTTTGTATAGCTAAGACTTGTATTCAAAATGCATGCATAATTTCAGCGAATTTTATTGGGTGCAAATGAAAAGTATTTGCAAAAGACAAAAATGTAGAAATTTACGCTTTTAAATTCAGAAATTTTTTGAAAGTCTTTATCATTAACACTACAAATTATAATAAATTTTCAAGAGAATAACAAATTAAAAGTTAGGACAAACAAATTATGAAGTCATTAAATTTCAATCTTCAAAGTATTATCCTCAACTTTCTTGGCATGTTTGCAGCAATTCATGGCAATAACAGATGATTCAACTTGTACCATAATTACAAGAACACATCCTTTCTGCAAGGATTAATAAGTTAAATTCATACTAAGTGACACTTAAGCATTACGGTATTAATTTGCATAAACAATTGAATTATTATAGTATACCATACATGTTCTACAGACATTGGAACAAAATTAGTTATTGACATAAGGGTATCATTTTCTAACAGCCCCGGATATTAGGAAATGGCTCTTGCCAACTACTGAATGAGGATTAAAATTTATTCTTTCTTCAGCACATCCTTTAACCGTTTAACCATTGGTTTACAAAATACTTCCTGCACTAATCACTTTGAAGTGATTACGCGATCCACTCGAGCATCTTAAAGCATATTTAGAAACAGTCTGGACTATTAGCCCAAATGTTACTATTTTCTAATTTCCCTGGGGAAAGTCACTTGAAAGAAATCACTGTGCGTTATAGCTTAAAGATAAATAATTACCTTTCTCTTACGCAGCAGTAGTGCTATCGTTCTAACCATTGCGACAAATATAGTTATCACAGTTGTCTCTTCATCATCCACCAACACCAGCTGTCTCAATTCAACACTTTATAAAGCTTACGTTTAAGATCAAAACTTTTGGTACTACGATCATAGCATATATACCAAAGATGAGTAAATCACAGTGATAATTTTCAATCACATTCTGAAACTCTGAAACCGCAGAATCAACAGCTGCGAACATTGCTGATGAAAGGTGAAACACAGCTGTTAAACTGAACTAAACCAATATCTCAGCTAATGAATGCTTAGCAGTTTTTTCCAGTAATAATAATAAACCAGGATTTTCAGTTTATGTTACTGTGACTAAATCTGATTGTTAACCAATTCTTTATCATGTTAATTTCATATTTATATTACATTGTGTGGTCTTTGCTGTCTGCTGATTGGCTCTTCCGTTAACTAACATCCTCACCGACTACGAAATTTAAACAGTCTGACTTGTTATCTGAATGGAACATTACTGAAAAATAGAAACGGTTCATTAATTTGAAACGTTCATGATGGATTGACATTTCTTTTGAATACCGGGCGACAAAAGTTTTAATGCGAAATATGCAGATAATTGCGCAGACAATCTGATGATTTTTTCAGAAACTTTTTTTTGTTGAATTTATGTTCAAAAACTGAGTTTTCTAAAATTCGTCGCATTGTACGAGGTACTGCTTCACTGAGGAAATTGATCACAATTCAACAAATGTTGCTTAAACCATCGGGTAGACCAAATTTTGTGTATTTCAGTTTCTTTTCTGATTTTTCATCAAAATAAGTGGAATTTATTAATGAATTTGAAAAGAATTTAAGGAGCCAAATGTTGGTGATGGTGGAGCGTACAAATGCACGGCAAGCAATCACTTTGGTGAATCAAATGCAAATATCAATCTTAATTTCGCAGGTGAAATCTTTTAAACTAATTCTGGTGCTGATCTTTGGAACTGCTTAAACCTTAAAATTTAATGAAAGCGGGATGGAAACCGACATTGGCGTGCTGGGCATTTCCAAAAGAAGCATATGTCAACATCAGTAGAAAAATTAGTTCAATATATCACCCTAATTAGCTTTAGGTGGTTTTGCTAAATTATCTTAACAGAGGTATTAACAATAACATTGAAATAAATGGAAAATTATAAACTCTCATAAGCTGGGAAGGTGCACATTTTTATTACTTTAAATTAACTCTATCCGTTTCTTGCGCAAATACTGTTTAGCTTATTATTCTTTAACTATTATGAGAATGAAGCTCTAAAATTTGTTGCAATTTCCCTTTTAAAGATGCTCTGATTAATAATATTTTATGTGCACCATTCTTCATTAATTTTTATTAATTTAGTTAGAACAATATTAAAGAGTTAACTAATAATGCGCTGAAGAGTTTTATGACTGGGAGATTTCGTAATTAAATATTTGACCCTACTGAAATGTTTTGCTTGAAAAATTAGCAGATATTTATTTTGCTTTGAAAAGCAGAACGATTTGTGGAATTTAAAGCCACATTGGGAATTTCATCTAAAATATTCCTGGTTATGGCTGATTAACCTCTACTTATGCGTTTTTCTGTGTTCTTGTACGTAGTAATTTTTGGTTGCTAACTTGAAGAGCTTTTTGAAACATTAATCTTGAGAATATGAACCGAAATAAAAGTTTGCTCGACTATGGAAGTTTCAACTATTTGTTGAAATTTTTGTTAATAAAAATTTCAGGTGCTGGCGATGAGCAAAAAGGGGTGGCCAAGGGACCAACATTTCTGAGCAAACCACGAATTATCCCAAAAGATGGTGGTGCATTAATCGTGATGGAGTGTCGGGTAAAGAGTGCTTCGAAACCGCATGGTACCTGGTATAAAAATGGCGTACCAATCCATGAAAATGCTCTTTACTCCATATTTTTCTCAGATCTTGGAGAATCCTCGTATCTCTTACAACTAGAATTACATGTAAGTTACTTGTTTTCCATGTATAAATCTTCATATGTAAAAGTAATTGCATATAAATATTTAGTGCAATCAAAAAATCTAAATTCACGAGACGTTTTTTTGAGTTTCGTTATCATTACACAATTCGAGTTGTAAGTTTTCTATTGTTTCAGAATCCTGTGGCGGAAGATGCTGGGCAATATAGGTGTAATATCAAAAATGATCTAGGTGAAACAAATGCAAATTTAACATTAAACTTTGAGCAAGAACCAGTGGAGCAACATGAAAAAATTGAAAAATCTCATGAAAAAGATTCTACTTCGCCTCGACCTGCATCTCGACAAGGTTCAAGGCCAGGTATAATGAGATTATCCTGTCTAGTTTTTTCGTTTTTGATTTGTACAATAAAGAAAATGTTTGTTCTCTATGTTACGAAAATTTTGGGTAAATTTTTAAAAAAAGTGGTTCAAAATTTCAGGTTCACCTAAGAAACAAATTAAATCACGAGAAGGAACACCAAAGAAATCATTGAAATCCCGTGAAGGTACACCAAGGAAATCAATACAGTCAAGAACCGCAACACCAACACAGGAAACGGAAACGAACGTTTCATCAATAACCGAAATGTCAGAAATTAAAACGGAGCAGATGGAAGTTGATAGTAGTAAGTATTTTTTTTTTCCTTATATATTTACTACTACCGAGTAGTAAACTGAATCAATGGATTATCGGAAGAAAATTAGCGATGGAATTAATTCTTCATTTAGACACTGTATAAACAGAAAGTTAGTTTCAACTAATTTAAATAATAAATCTTCTGATTTTGGATGAAAGTTTTTAAATTGCTATGTATACTAATACCTAGAAATTTAGAACAAAAAAAATCAGTAATTGACGTCAATTAAATTTTTTGAAATAATTTCCATGAAATGATAAACTTTGAACTTCCGAAATGCGCTTATTTTTGCATTTTTTTTTTTAGCTGGTGCAAAACGAAAGAGTGTGACGGCGTCTCCATCAAAAGAAAAAAAATCGCGACAAAAATCACCGCGGCCTAAATCTAAGTCACCAAGACCGGAAACTTTTCAGGTAGCTAATGAGGAGACAAATAAAGAAAGGATGACAAGCATTTCTATGACTGAGGCAATCAATAAAGCAGATGAATCTTCCGCTGCAAAAGCAAAAGAAATGCAAAAAATACCACTGGATAGTTCCAATAAAACTGATGAAGCTGGGGCAGAGGAACGGACAAGTGAAACGCCAGAATCTACAACTACGAAAGCAGAAGAAACAAGAACAAATCAGATAACGAAGCATTCACTAGGAGCTACAGGAAAGAATCTGGAATTGGAATCTAATCTCATTTCGGAGTCCGAGTTAGAAAAATCCACTGGACTGATTACGTATAATGAAAAGAAGCATTCTGCAAAATCAAGGGAGCCAATGAAGAAAAAAAAGAAAGAGGATCAAAAATCCAAATCATCGAAGCTCCGTGATTTGAAATCAGAACCTGAAGGAAGAGAGGTAATTTTCGAACCTTTGATTTAGCTCTCAGCAATTTTTGTTATAGACAAAAGAAAGAAACGTAGTTTATGTGTATTTCCAAGTATGGAGTTGTTTGTTGAATCAATAAATTAAATGAAAGTATATTGGGAATTTCATATGAGAGCAAAATTTATTTTTCCGTGTTAATTTGGGATGTGTGCTAGTTGTATGTATTTGTTTTGTATGCAGATTTTATTTCTTGAATATAAGCCTTGTCTTATTTGAATAAATTTTTTTTAGCTTATTTAAAATCAAACATAAACAATTAATTTTTAGAAACTAACATAAAAGTCCTTCATTTAGATTTCATAAATTAGCATGTTTCGCAATTTACAGCATAATGAAGTCTAGCTTTTCCGTGATGTAAAGTTTTGGATTTAAAGCACATTGATCTAAAGTCATCATCACAGTTCCGATTATGCAGAAAAAGGCTTTTTAGATTGATGAAACTTCGGAATCTGGACTAAGGATTGGACCAGGACGGAAAAAAGAACTGGTGGCAATGCATTTGGATGGTGACGCTTCAGGGGATGAAATGTCAGAATCTATTTCAGAACTGCCTTCGGTCTCTGAAGTTGCTTACAAGAGACCGTCAGCAATAGTAAGCAAAAATTTCTTTGGTTTTAGGATGATCCTAAAGAGCCGTTACAATATCACTCCAAATCATTTTACTTCTATATGAAATGTTGCAAAAAATTTTTCTGATGAAATCTGATGAAACACTGCAAAAAAAAAAGATTTAAAAAAAAAATTTTTTCCTGAAAAAAAAATTTTTCTGTGGTTGTTAAATACTAACAGTATGTCTTGCGGTTGTTTTCAGTTTTGTATTTGATGTTTAAAACCTTTTTCAGTCAGAAGGTGGCATAAGGAAGTCAATAACCGGCAAAATGAGTCGAGTATGTTTTTCTAAAATTTCCTATAAATCAAACTTTTCCACGTTATTAAACGAATGTTACACTTATTGTTGTGTGGAAATAGAATTAATTGCGCGCGTATAAATGGGGTGAAGTACTCATAAGGGAAAGTGAAATCTTACAATTTTTTGTTTAAAGAGTATGTAATAGCAGGGAAAAAATCTCCAATAGAGTTAGCCTAATATGACTAAAAAAATACGCCTTAAATACTCTCTGATTACTGAGCCTAAAAAACAAATTAATCCAAAAAGATTAAACGATTTCTCTGATAGTGATTGAAATCTGCTATGTTTCATTAGTGATGAATTGTCATACAAAAAAAAAAAATCACTCAATATATAAATCATTATGAGTTGCTATAATTCTGAATATACGTATTTAAGGATGCAATTGCTTGATTTTTTGTATCTTCCACCTAGAATTGTCCACCATTTTTCAGAGGCGCAGTAGTGTCGACATGCGTAACGAAAATCTGGCTGCTGAAATTTCGGATAAACCCTCAACTCCACTAAGAAATGTCGGTCCAGAAGGCTCACCGAAGATTCTCGAAATCCCAGAAAATGTTACCGTTGCAAAAAGTATGACTTTCTGTTCCACTGCAACATTAAAGTTTTCGTGGTGTAGTGTAAGTTTGAACATTTGGCATTTCTGAATGGTTTAAATTCCTAACAAATCCCGAAATTTATTTTGTTGGTTAGCGATGGCGAAAAGAATAAGCGTGAAGTTTCTATTGCAGATGATACAGCTGTCTTGAAGTGTAAGGTAGAAGGTAATCCGGCACCAACGTTCAAATGGAGCAAAGGACTTGTTGAGGTCAAAACTTTCACATATTTCTTTTATTTGGAAGGCATCAGAACTGGGTTTTGGAAGAGAAATTTATTAAATTCAGATTCCTTCTGGTGGTCGATGCAGAATAGTTACGGATCAACAGGATAATTCGGTGAATCTCGTTATGCAGAAATGTCGATCGAACGATGATGGCCAGTATACACTAACCATTGAAAACAAACACGGCAAAGATTCCGCATCCGTTAAATTATTAGTCATTTCCGAAGCTGGACTTGACTTCAGATCAATGCTGAAACACAGGTTTAAACTTCGCAGAAGTAAATTGAAAAATGGCGAAAATAACGTATTAAAACTGGTGATACCTTGTAAGTTTAGTCTAACATCAATAAACCAATATTTTGTTACTAAACCTAGCACTAATTTTTGAAAAGTAGTAATTTTCGGCCAACGGTTAAGTGTGATTTACAATTTCAAGGGAGCATGAAGAAGGTGGAGATGAAGATGATGAGAAAAGTACTTCGTCGCGGACAAAATCGATAACAGATGCCGAACGGCGCCAATCGTTGTTTCCTGGCAAAAAAATTGAGAAATGGGAGAAACCACTGGAAAATAAAACTGTTCAGCAGCAAGTGGATAAAATTTGCGAATGGAAATGTACCTATTCTAGACCGAATGCTAAAATCCGGTGGTATAAAAATAAGAAAGAAATTTTCAGCGTAAGCATTTAAAATTTTTTCAAATAATTGTGTCAAATTCTTGTTTAATTCGCAGTGTTTTAGGGTGGCTTAAAGTATAAAATTGTAACCGAAAAAGCGGTCTGTACATTGATCATCAACAATCCTGAAGTTGATGATAGCGGAAAGTATACCTGCGAAGCAAATGGCTTACCAACAACCGCTGTTCTGACTGTTGATGGTATACGATTTTTAGATATCAATGAAGAAGTAATTTGAATACCAAACTTTTGCTGGTTCAGTTACTTTATCGCTAAGACATAGAATTTGGGAATAAATTTGGTTTATTCTGAATCTTTGTTTATTTTTTGTTATTTTTAGCCAACTTTTATAGAACCTCCAATGAAATACAGCTTCGTTGCACCTTTGCCGAACACACAAGAAATATACAGGACAAAACAGGGTGTGCTCACCTGTAAAGTAAACAATAAGCGAGCCCCACTAGTTTGGCATCACAATGGAAAACCAATTTCGTTAGTTCTTTTTCTTCCTGAATCCGTTTAAATTTATTTAGAATTATAAGCAGTTGATGGAAATTTGATTTTCTGTGAAAAAAAGTAGAATTGGACCCGTTACAGGGATTCTGACAAACGGTTTTTAATCGAGAACGATGCAATTGGTCGTTTTACGTTAACAATCAAAGAAGTCATCAACGAAGATGCTGGCGAATGGATGGCTAAAATTACTAATGAAATCTACAGCAAAGTAGAAGTCTACGTTGAAGGTAAGTATGCAGATTTTCTTCCTTGCACGAAATTTTTTGAATGTGAAATCTGCTAAGATGCGAACCACTGAAACACTATTCATTTTGACCAAATTCGACTACATCAAGTTTGTCAAATTGTGCATCAGGTTGATCATACTGAAGTTCGATTTCTTTAGAATTAAGATGTTACGCAAATAATTTTGAAAGCAATTTTAGGAAAATAATTTTGAGGAAATTTTTAAAGTGCTGCTGCATTTCATGAAAAATCTCGCTCGTTGCCTATAGTTTTGTTCATTTCACGGATTAGTTCATATGAGTGCGACCATCTTTCTGTCATAATAGAATTGAGGATAATAACAGATTTGGAAGTATTGGGTAGAACAGAAAGTAAATAGTTCGAAGCAGATCATAAGCTATCAACAGTTTGCATGTTCGAGAATGGTCACCTTATCATTTATAAGATCGTATACGCTACCAGCTTTTTTTTATATTCAAAGCGTCTCATTAAAGAATTTGTGTAATTAAATCGATGCAAAAGTGGAATAAATACATGAAATGAATGTATTATGAGGATTTGGGATAAGATAAAACGATAGAAAAATACAAATGATTGAGCAGAGAAGGCTATTAGAACGCATACATGATGAAAGAGACTTGAACTGGCTAATTTACCCATTACAGATTAAACTGACTGTAAGAATATTATTGAGTAAAGGCGTTTATCGTAAGATCACACTTTTCGGTGCACAATACTTTTCTTCACTTTTCTCACTTTCACTTTCTGTTCCGTTGTCAACAAAATGACCCCATGTAACTTGCATAGATGACCTGGTCCGTTTGTTATCATGGGATGTAATCAAGATATGTTGCTTAATCTCATCCGATAGAATGCTTTTCGACTTAATTACATAAAATTTCTCCCATTTCTAGTGGGTTTATTCTATACTTTACATCGTTCAGTTTATTTAACTTCCACAAGTAAACGTAAATCTAACAACTTTGACTTTCCTTATCATACAATTTTGGTCTTTGGAGAAGGAAGATAGAAGGAAGCGAAGAAAATGTTTAGGGAATTCTGGCAAGATTTTCTGAAGTTAAATACTGAATTATAACCAACGGAAAATGTTTTTATTGGAGCTTGTTGAAGGGATGAGAAGGAAAGATTTTATTCTTCAAACTCTTGCTTTTTCTTGCATCAATAATCTTGAGATCTATATTAGTTTTTTTTTCGTCTTTTATCAGGTTTTGCTGGAATAACATAAGCGAACTTTCCTTGCAAGTTGGATTAATGATAATGCAACAAAAACAGTTTAATTAAAAGAAGAAATACTTTGTAAAGTTCCGCAGATCAATATTATTTAATAATAAGTAGTTAAGCATTAGCTCTGAATGGATTACTGGGACATCTTCAATGGATACTAATATTCAAATATTTCTCATTTCTTCACAGTAACTTGAAATCTATCAACAATTGAATGACCTTTTGTATTGAAATCATCAAAAATTTGAAGAGCAGAGCGTTTATCGATATCATGCACTTATGCAACAAAATCGCCTCTTCATCTTTTAACAAAAAACAAATTCACACATTACAACCGTAACTTCAATTCATTTCAGAGCCACGACATACCTTTGTTATCCCCTTGAAGTCACAGAAAGTGACAGAAAAAGAAAGTGCGCAACTGGTTTGTGATTTGAATGATAAAGATGCGGATGTTGAATGGTGGCATGATGGGGTTAAAATTAAAATTGATGGAAAAAATTCATTGCTGAAGCCGAGAACCGAAAACGTCGACTGATCATAAATAGCGCTAAATTGGAAGACCATGGAGAGTACAAGTGCACAACGAAGGATGACCAGACATTGGCACAGCTCATTGTTGACGGTGCTGAACTCATCATGAATTCTTTTTGCTGAATCGATAAATCTCTTTTTTTTCTATATCATTTGGTTAAATTTGTGAATTGCCATCTGGATTTCGAATTGTTTTTCTTTTTGTTACTTGAAAAATTTTCTGTATTTTCCTTAAAATTATCATATTTTCTTCTACATTTATACGTATAATTTATTGCAGCGCTCAATAAGTTTATTGTTCCGTTAGTCGATGTAGAAGTTTTCGAGAAAGAAGATGTCGATTTGCGCTGTGAAACAAAAGTAATTTCCTTTCAGAATGTGCTGCATATTTTAGGCACAGAATTAAAAATTTTTGGAACAAAATGTTATCTTAGAAATTATTCATAGATAATTTTCAGGACAATAAAACTCCTGGAATATGGTCCAAAAATGGGAAAATTATAACATCGATGCCTGGTGGAAAATTTGAAACTATATCTAGACAAGGTGTGCACACTCTTAAGATTTCGAAAATTGAAATTTCCGAAGGTGACATTTACGAAATCAGTGTCGGCGGCCTCGAAGGTTCATGTGTCGTTACCGTTCTGGAAGCTGAAAAGAGACCGGTGATGAACTGGAAACCCAAAAAAGTATGTTTACATTAGACTTCAGTTTACATATGAAATTGTTGAAGCATTAAATTATTCTTTGTTTGGAAATAATTTCGAACCTTTTTCAGATCGAAATGGAGAGTGGCAAACCCGAAACCATCAAAGTCCCTTTTTCTGTCAAGGGTGGTCGAAAAGGCGATCCGAAACCAAAATTGTATCGAAACGGTGAACCCGTAGATTTGGAGTCAATGAAAGATCTTGTAGAAGTTGTAATAAATGATGATGTTGTCGAAATTAAATTCAAAGTTTGTTTTCACTAATTACGGTTGTTTACTTACTGATGTAGAAATTTTGTTAATATTTGATCACTTCCAATTTAGGTAATTTAAAGCAGCTTTATAATTTTGATGCCTGAGTAGACCATTCCGTCCTTATCATTATGAATCTTGTTGCAGTTCAACTAAATTGGAATTTTAGAAAATAAATCATAAATCTTTGTAACATTTTCAGGTTGATGTCTTTCAACTCTTCAATGCTGCAATAGGAACATCTAATCATTGCATATTTCGAAATTAACTTCTTGAATAGAATTGTTTACATTTCAAGAGTTATTGACTCTTTTTTTTCCTAAATTATGAAAAAAAGGCATTCTAGTCATCATTTATCCATAAAAGATAATTATTTATTTAGTATGTGTTATCCATTTTGAAAACTGTGGTAGCACTGAATGTTTCACCTGTCTTTATCGTTAATACCAAAAATTTCGAGCCACCGTTAATTTAGGTGATAGTGAAATGATCCCTAGCTGACGATAACTGCACTATTCAAATAAAAACTGGTGATAGAATAATTGAATCAATGATTATCAATCATTATTAAATTTATTCGTTACCAATCAATATTACCAATCATTATTCGCACTCAAGCTAATTGTGATAATCGGATTAATTGTTGGATCAGGTGCTAGGTTGATACTACTCCTGAATTTTAAGATTTATCAAAAGGGAAGATGCTTCAAGAAGTTTGAATCTCATCAATTGCTGTCGAAAAGCAAGAAATGCAACACGCAACTACAATCTTTACAAGAAATGCAACACGCAACTACAATCTTTACAAGAAATGCAACACGCAACTACAATCTTTATAAGAAATGCAACACGCAACTACAATCTTTACAAGAAATGCAACACGCAACTACAATACTTTACAAGAAATGCAACACGCAACTACAATC